>NC_057863.1:22853469-23068469 GCF_019393635.1 Dromiciops gliroides
ATTCCAGTCTTAAATTTTGGATGTTTCTTAAGTTCCATCAGGAAGTAAACTGTTTTTGGTGACACTGAATAAATTTGATATGCAGTATTACTGTCACCTTTTGCTATTGTTCAGTGTAGAGAATGCTACTTTTGAAAAAGTATTTCTATATTTTTGACCTCTTTCTAGATCATATACTCTAAGAATTACTATCATTATTCTTTTTTCTTTTTTATGAAGTATTCATCTTTTCCCACGTGCTATAGGGTAATAGATCTTGTGTTTCATTAATATTGTACAGGTTTTTTTTTTAAATGTTTCCTTACAATTTTATTATGTTAGCATTTTAAAATTCTGAAAAAGTATATTGACACCAATTTTGATCAGGCATTAATTGCTTTAACCATCTTCCTATTCAGATTGGATTTTAGGATTCCAGGAATTATTTTGTTTTTAGATTCAAAGTTCTTTTTTTATATATTTATGACCAATGTATCTTGCCTGCAGGAGACACAAGAATTTGTAGACATTACCTTTGCCCATTGTGCCACTATGACTTTTAAATTGAAATGTGAAGCCTTGAGTTTCAATCTTACCTTGGAATATATTAAAATTTTTATGCATATTGAGTTCAAATGATATTTTATATCATTAGAGAAATATTATATAGGATTAAATGTGTGTTTTAGAAGAAATATGAACTTGATGTCATACATTTAACAAGTGATTAATGGCATATTTTGGTTCTTTAATTTGGTTATGATTATTAGTTCTATTTAGAAGGGAGTTCAATAGATTTTAGGGTAGAAAGAGGGATAATAAGCTTAGACATTTTCCTTGAAAAATGTCAGGCTATTTATCAATTGAAACTTACTTTATTTTGCTTGTTGTGTGTTTTGAATAAAGAACAGCTTTCTATGTGGAGATCAAATACCTTATCTGTCTCACTATACTTGTATCTACATCGGCATTACATGAATTAGCATCAAGTATAGAAGTGAATAAGGCTTTGAGATAATCAACAAAGGCACTTTATAGGTTCTTGTGCTTTGGGTCACCTTGGAACATAATCAATAATAAGTTTCTCTTTATAGCCTCTGAGACTTTCTAGAAAATCTCCCTTTTTCTCCTTGGCTAATATATTGTCTTCTTGCATTGTGTATGTATGTTTCTGTGTATTTCTGTATATACTTATGTGTATATGGATGTATATATGTATGTGTGTATGTTCATATGTATGTATACTTGCATAGATATATATAGGGGCAGCTAGATGGTGTAGTGGATAGAGCACCAGTCCTGGAGTCAGGTGGACCCGAGTTCAAATCTGACCTCAGACACTTGACACTTACTAGCTGTGTGACCCTCATTGCCCAACCCCCCCCAATATATATATATAGTGTGTATGCATATATATGTGGAGAAGGCAAGAGCAACTATAAATTCCTTTTTAAAAAATAAAATATTTTAGTACATAGGCCTACATTTGGAGGGATATTTCTTATTCTAATGCTTTAACAATTGATATGGGATTTTTGTCTTAAGAAGTATGTTAAGTATAAAAGAAAGTTTGCAGTATTTAGGAAAATAATTCACGTACCACTATGAAGCATTTCAGACAACAGTTCTGGTTCTTTTGTGGACCAGAGTCCTAGTCTTCTAATTTTTGCAGGGAAATAAAAAAATCCAATCATTTCTCTGAATTTCACTATTCAGTTTTTCATTGTATTACTGAAGTCAACACTTTTGATATTTTATTTGATCCATCTTGGATTTTCATTGTCTTGGAAGTCTTGAGACCATGCAAATGAAGAATACTTTTTAATTTTCTGCTTTTCAGTTTCTGGCTTTCCTTTGACTTATGTTTTTTATTGTTGTTGTTGTTTGTTTTCTTTCAGTTCAAATCTCTGTGATCAAGTTTTCAATTGCTGTTGTATGATTTAGTTTATTTTGTTCTGTTTTGAATTCATGTATTCTACCTTAAATTTTTTACTTTCCTCCTGAATTAAAATGATCTGGGATTTTTGATAATCTTTTGTTCTTTCATATACTTCCTATGTATTTAATACCTCTCACCTTTAATGGGACAAGTTTTCTTCTGCATATATTAGCTAAAAGTTATGTGCTGCCTTTCTTCAGATCTTCGATAAGTCTCAGTTAATTTTTCTACCATGGTGGTATCAGATCTTTATCCTTAGGGGTATTATTATTATACTATCTCTTCTCATATTTATTACTACTGAAAGATTCTCACATATACCACTATATCCACAACACAAAATCATTCTATACTTTCTGTCAAAAATTAATTGAGAATATATTAATTTATGAGATTTAGAGTGAATACCAGCTCTTTTGAAATACTCTATTCTCATTTAATTTGTCTGATATTTGTAATCATTTTATCAAACTCAAAAGTGTTTTTGTTTCTGGAATTCCACTGTATATATGTTCATTTTTTCCCCAAAATCATTTACAGTCAGTATTATATTCTGTTCTCATTTCCTTATTTCAAAAAATTCACAAAGGTTACATTAAGTTATAAATTTCTAATGATATGAGTCTTTAAGTTTTTAATCTTCAGATTATAGTGGATTACTAAACAAATGTATTGTAATGAGGTATTTTTATTGGGGAATGGAAGGGAATAAGCATTTACATATTGCTTATTATGTTCCAGGCAATATCCTAAGCCCTTTATAATTTTTATCTCATTTGATCCTCACAAGAATCCTTCTAGGTAGTTGCTATTATTCCCCCTTTTTTTTTTCAGTTGAGGGAACTAAGGAAAAAGCAGGCTAAATAACATTCAGGGTAACACAGTTAGCAAGTGCCTGAGGCTGGTTTTGAATTCATTCAAAATTCTTTCTGATTCCAGTTCTCTCTCTATACCAACAAGGTGCCTCAGATTGCCTTGCACTGGTCAGAAGTAGATTTTCTGAATTAGAGGTGTCTTCCATTGACAAAAAGCCTTTGGCTATAACTACTGAGTTTTGTTTCAAATTGTGTTCTTCATATGAACATAGTTAGACATACAATGTATAGACACACATGTACATATGCATATATGCATACATTACATGCACATGTAAACTATTGATGCATTATAAAAGTATTTATGCCTTCAATTCTTTCTATATGTACTTGTGGCCTGTCAGCTTTAATGGTATATGACATCTGCACTGAAAATTCCCAGTAGTTAAGGTATTAGAATTTCTGATTTATTATTATGCCTTATTGTACTGTATCACAACTGAGCACCATTGCCACTGCTGTCCAATGTGCCATGTTGTTCATCAGCAATCTTGAGTGAGGCCAACTGACAACCTCTTGCTACCCTTCTGTTTTGTAGGGTCACAGGAGCAGTTTTATCACATGGGCTTATAGGCTAACCCATTGAGTGGTACCTCTACAGGCAAGATTTTGGTAAGGCCTTTACAACTACCTCACTCATGAGCCCCATAGACCACAAACTTTCACACTATATGTTACTCTGGCTGATATCTCTTTAATTTGAAATTGCACCTCCCCACCCTGAAATATGAACAATGGTTTGGTGTTTGAAGGGTAGTAGTAGTCATTTTATTAGACATGGTATTCAGAGTAGTGTAGTAATAATCATGGTTGCAAATGTAGTAGTAACAACAACAGTATAATAATGAGGATGACGATGAGGATGGTGATGACGACAACAACGTAATAATAATAATAATGATAAAATACTAAACTCAAATATAAAATCTAAACACAGTATGGACCAATGGGCAAAAAAAAAATCTGTTTTTGAATCAAGTGATTTGGGTCCAAATATCACCTCAGGTATTTATTTTCTAGCTGCGTGACCTTCCTCAAGTCATATCTTCAGTTTCCCCATCTACGAAATGGGGATAATTTACTTGTAATATCTTACTTTTTTGTAATCTAAAAAACTTGATAAGCCTTCTATATAAATACAACTTATTGTGAATACAAGAGGGCTATTTAGCATCTATATAAACTATTTACTGCCCCTCCTAAAGAAAGAAAATAACCACCTCAAATAAATTGAATTTTTTTTAAAATAGAATTTTATTATGTACTGAAACCTGAATGGTCCCCAACCTACCCACAAATTCTAATCTTACATCTATCAATTTAGGTTTTAAACTGGTAATAAATCTCCCCAGCGGACCACTGTAGAACTTCTAGAGGACAAAGTGAAATTTGAATGAGAATAAAATAGAGCTAGGATTACAGTTTTAGAGAGAGTAGAAAGCTGATTGTGAATATGGAGATTTCATTAACTCTACATAATGTTTCACCTTGACAAAATCCTGGCAAATGGCATCTCATGCCAATGGAGCTGACAACTATTTGGGAGTTATACAGTATTAAAATTTGTCTTCTCTTCAGTCATAAGGAAACCAATAATTACAACAGACTTTGTTCATTCTTTCTAGATGATGAATAAATCCAGTTGACTTTTCTTAGTAAATATTTTGCTGAGATAAAGGTAGGTGAAAATTAAGACGGGGAGGAAACACAATCTAAACCTCAATTCTGTGCTAATTACAAGTACTTTTCTAATTTCTGCATTCCCCATGTATATACACACAGAAAATAGTTCCTAAATCAGGATAGTTATTTTTTTTAAATAATAAGAGTATTTTATTATTTTCCAGTTACACATAAAGATAGTTTACGACTGACAACAATTTATTTTCATAGGATTTTTAGTTCCAAATTTTCCTCCCACCCTCCCTTCCATTCTCCCCCCCCCCCCGATGGAAGGAAATTTGATATAGGTTATATGTATACAATCACATTAAACATATTCCTGCATTAGTCATATTGTGAAAGAAGAATCAGAATACAAGGGAAAAACCTCAAAAAAGAAAAAGAATAACAGCCAAAAAGTAGAAGCAGTATGGCTCAATCTACATTCAGAAGGATAATTTTGTTAAACCATGTACTCTTATAACTGGGAGCTAGTCTTTTCTGATTTTTCAATATTTGAAGGATTCTGTCAGAGCCTCTATTGTAAACTATGACACCCTAGAGACTTGGCTCTGGCCAGGGATTCCTTTGACTTATCTGAAGTCAGACACTTGACTAACCCTGTCAGCAGGGGTCCTTGGTGAGCCATAAATTTCAATTATTGCTTAATAAATTTTCAGATATATTCTCTCTTTTTAAAATATTATGTTGAATATTGGAATTGCCATAGTCACTATGTTGTAGTAAATAGAAAACTGCCCTTGGAGTCAGAAAAATCTGCATCTATATCACAACTCTGATACATGCTGACTGCATGACTCTAAGCAAGTCAATTTACCACTCAACATCCCAGACAACTCATAAAGACCAAAAGTTACTGATTATACATGGATCTATGCTGCTAAAAGAAATTTTCTCAATGAGAATTCATCATGCCAATTAAACAGCAGATTGATAATTCTGCCACCGCTGCTAACTTCTCAACTCAAAGAGAATGTTAAAACTTCAATCATTGGAGAGTTTTGAACAAAGACAATAATTAACTGGGGGAGGGGAGCTATTTTTTGCCCCAAAACAATATAGACAAGAAGGGTTTAACCATCATTTATGATTAATATGTCTGCTTATTGGTATCTAAAAAATCAAGGATAAGGGAATATGATTTGTCATCCCAAATCTTTTTGTTGTCTTTTTTTGTGATATTTTAGACATGCTATAGTCTGACTTGGATACCTCCTTATTGTATCCATCAATGATATACCTAAAAGGAAGTATTAAATATATACTATGTGTCTGGCATTTTTCTAAGGGCTAGGGATGAAAAGAAAAGTCTCTACCTTTTAGGATATTACATTATAATGTGGGAAGCAACATGGAAGTAATGTAATAAATGCAGGATATTCACATGATACATGGAAGGGACTAGTAGATGATGGACTAGTAAGTATTCTGGAAGAACATAGTATTAATAGGAGTTCTTTAAGAACCCAGGGCCTCTAAGACACTGAAGTATGGAGAAAGGAACAGAGGTATAGAAGTGACAATTGGTTTAACAATTCCGAAAAGGACTTGAGTAGGGGGTAGCTAGGTGGCACAGTGGATAAAGCACCGGACCTGGATTCAGGAGGACCTGAGTTCCAATTTGGCCTCAGACACTTGACACTAGCTCTGTGACCCTGGGCAAGTCACTTAACCCTCATTGCCCAACAAAACAAAAACAAAACAAACAAACAAATAAACAAACCAAAAAAAAGGACTTGAGTATAGGCTTAATGAAAGATTATAAAACTTGTCTAAACACAAGTCTAGGCAAAGTTTTAGAAGCTCAGTCCCACATGAATCATAGGGTGATGAATTATTCAGCACCAGGAAATCCCCAAGAATATGCAGTATGCATACTAAAAAATATAAAGGTTTGTATCCACAAAAGTAATTTGAATGCCTATGAAAATGAATGTACCTTTCTAAATTTAGAAGTCAGATGATTTGGGGATCATTAATAGAGGTTATATCTGTTCTTTTTCTGAATTTAGGAAAAAAAACCCTAACACTGAAGACTCTGACAAGAAAGATACTTGAATATTTGCTTCCTTTAGGTTTTCTATCCTTAAAACTTGAAAAGGAAGTGATTATGCATTAAATCTAGAGCTATATTAGCTAAATCCACAAGATTAGAGAACAGAACTAGCACAATAAGTAAAAAGCAAACATAGAAACAAAAAACCCTCTTGAATTACCATAATTTATACAATAAAAGTTTTCACGTAGAAGTCCACATCCATTTGATATCACACACTCAATGCAAAGAGCACAAGCTAGCTCATATGCTTGAAGAGAAGCATATAGATATAGAAATTGCTTGTGACAGTAAATCTCCATGAATTTCTAGGCCCTTCAAGACGTAGGAAAAAAGACTCAGCATGACATTTGAAGCCACAGATTAGAGGCATCCATAGCATTTGCCATAAAAGGTATCTAGAAATTGAGCTAAAAACAATATTTCCTTGAGCAACAATCTAGACATAGTTGGCCACTATATTCTCCAACACAAGGAAGCTGAGACTGCAGAGTAACCAAACTGTGAAATAAAAGAATAGTGAGGTAAAAGACAACGATCAGGATTTACATTGAAAATTGAAGGGGGCAGGATACAAAATAAAATGTGATAGATTAAAACAATAACAACAAAAACAAGAGAGAAAAATGTATAGATGTGTGTGTGTGTGTGTGTGTGTGTGTGTGTCAACCTCAGAGAGATGAACCAATGAAAAAGGATCATAAAGACTAAAAGGAGAAAAAAAAAACAAATGCATAAAAAAACCCTTAGGACAAATTTTATAGCACAAAGGAAAATACAGGAAAATGAACTGATTGTTTTAGAATAAGAAAATCCTGTCATCACCCTAGAAATGGTGGGACAAAATAAGTGAAATAAAAAATAGATAAAATTAAATTTCTTATGGGAGCAGCTAGGTGGCAGAGTAGATAAAGAGCTGGCCCTGCATTCAAGAGGACCTGAGTTCAAATCCAGCCTCAGACATTTGACACTTACTAGCTGTGTGACTCTGGGCAAGTCACTTAACCCTCATTGCCCCCCCCCAAAAAACAAAAACAAAACCAAAAACCAAAAATAAATTTCTTAAACAAAATTATGAATAAAGTCAAGATAGACATTAGAAATCTCAGTAAAGAATGATAAAAAACAAATAGCAGAGTAGGAAAAAGTAGATATATATTGGAGAAGTTCTACAAGAGAATAACAGACTTGGAATACAAAAGTATTAATGTGGAAGAAAAAACGATAGGAAAGTGAAAAAGGAAACATTAACATATCATATGAATTCCATATAAGCCAAAGTGAAGGTCAAAGAAGTTGATTGGAAACAAAAAAAAAAAGACAAAATATCATAATGTAGGAAATTATGAGATGACTGTTCAATATTGCTAAGTAAAGAAAAGAAACAAGAAATTCATAACAATTAAAAGAAACTGGACCAAACTGTGCCTTAATGTCCAATGCTGTTGTGTTTAAATTGACAGATTTCAATATTTGACAACATATTTTCTAAGCAATGTTGAGATGAATCCAGGATTATTCCACATTCAAACAGTATCAGGGAGAATGGAATAATAAAGTCTAAAACCCAAATCTATAACAAAATATAGCATATTATAAAAACTTGAGCCTAAGCACTATTTTTTTTGTGGTGGGGCAATGAGGGTTAAGTGACTTGCCCAGGGTCACACATCTAGTGTCAAGTATCTGAGGCCTGATTTGAACTCAGGTCCTCCTGAATCCATCTCTGGTGCTTTATCCACTGTGCCACTTAGCAGCCCCCTGAGCTTAAGCACTATTAAAATAAAATGGATGTTCAACAAAAGAGAAGCATTCTAGGTATTTCAGAAAAAAATAAGATGAACCAATTAAGTTGTTTAACTGGCAAATGTCCAAAACAGAAGAATCACAAGAAAGGAGAATAAATACAATCTTCAAGAAAGGACCAAATGAAAATACATTATTTCATGTTTGTAGCTTATTGTTTTAACATTGAGACAAATTTATCTATAGGATCAAATGTAGAACAAACATTATACCAAAATGACCTGGGCATTAACGTATATAAAGGACATAAAGTGCTAGAGATTTAAGATCAACTTAAAGAATTAGGAATTGAAGCAGAAGAATAAATATTCTACAAAGTGGAACTCCTGATTTCTTTTATGTGAAACTTTTTTTTAGGAGGGATAGGATAATGTTAGGATGTTATATGTGTATATGAATAGTGTGACAGTAGGTATATTACAGAGAAGAGTGGATGACACATCTCTATTAATCCCATGGGTGAATATATAAGGAATAGTGATTCTTTTAGAGAAAGAGACCAGTGAAGGAAAACCAACAGGTTTGAGGCCCTGTCTGCCAAGTAGGTTTTATCAGGGTGTGGTTGCTATGCATTCTACAATTTCTTGTGCCACAGGTGAGACTTAGATGAAGGTGGACACCAAAGGAGGAAGACATGCCCTGAAAATAGCTTGACAAGCCCTCATACCAAAGGTGATTGTCCTCCTTGAGGGGCAGTTGGTTGATTCAGTGGATAAAGCACTGGCCCTAGAGTCAGGAGGAACCTGAGTTCAAGTCTCACTTTAGATATTTCCTAGCTCTAGGACCTTGGGCAAGTCACTTAACCCTAATTCCCTTAAACATCTGTGGCTATCTTCAGTTGTTGTGATATATATCTTGCCATTAGACTTTTCTCTGGTGGAGAAAGTGAGATTAGTAGCCTTGCATAGCCTTCCCTCACTTAAACCCAGTTTAATGCAAGTCATGACATCACCTGGATGTCATAGTCCTCTTTGAGAATGAAGGACAAACAACAGTCCTCCCTGAACACTCCCATACATGGAAGGAAAGAATAGAAATTACCAAAGCTTGATCATCACTAATCTAAAAGGGAGAAGGATTAGGGGGAGGTTTAGATTAAAATTTTTCTTTGTGACTGAAAAAAAGTGAGAAATAAGACCAGTGAGTGAAAGTTAAATAGAAGCAGATTTTGGCTCAATGAAAGCTTTCAGAAAATTAGCTTATCCCCAGAGCTGAATGGACTGTCGCATGATGATCCACTCAGTCATCAAAGTGATTTCCCTAAAGCCTAGCACAGGTCCAATCATGTCACCTTGCTACTCAATAAAGTCAACTGGCTTCCTATCCCCTTCTGAATAAAATACCAAATGCTCTTTTTGGAATTCAACACCCATTATAACGTCATCTCCCCTATCTTTCCAGTGGTTTTATAACTTACTCCTCATCATGTTTTCATCAATCTAGTGGCATTGGACTCCTTGATGTTCCATAAAAAGAGACATTGCATCTCTCAGCTCCAAATATTTTCTCTGAATGTCTCCTATCTCTGGAATGCTCTGCTTCCTCCCCATTTCTATTTTCTCTGATTTTCTTTAAGTCCTAAATTAAGAGGAAGCCTTTCCCAATCCTTCTTATTTCTAGTGCCTTTACTACCTTAATTGTTTTCTTTTTATCCTGTAAACAGTTTGTTCATAGATAGATAAGAAATAGAAATAGAGATAGAGATAGAGATGGAGATGGAGATAATTTATTATCTCCCTCACTGTGAGACTGAGAGGTCCTTGAGGATATGGGTTCTCTTTTGCCTCTTTTTGTATTCTTATTCCATAGAACAGTGCCTACCCTGCAATAGGCACTTAACAAAGCTTTATGGATTAAATGATAAGTAGTGAGTTATCGTCTATCACCAGATATACTTAAGAAGAAGGAGGTCATGAGGCATCTTGTGCTTGGGAAATATCCTTTGGGTCAGACAGAAAGTAATCCACTTGTCTTCTGCAGTGTTCAACTCTAAGATTCTGTGAGGACCTAGAAACTGTCAAAGCCAAAGCAAATTATGGCAATGCATTCTACATCCATTTAACATGGTCTGTCAAGAAATATCTTATGCTAATTTCCTTCTTGGCTTCATATACAATTTTCATTAAAAAAAAAAAAAAGTCCAGGGGGCAGGTAGGTAGCACAGTGGATAAAGCACTGGCCCTGGATTCAGGAGGACTTGAGTTGAAATCCGGCCTCAGACACTTGACACTTTCTAGCTGTGTGTCTCTGCACAAGTCATTTAACCCCCGTTTCCCCACAAAACAATAAAAACAAAAACAAAAAGTCCAAAAAGGTCTTCTAGCCTTCTCAATACATGCCTTAACTTACATAAAATTTGTCATGTTGATTGGTAAAGTGTTTGTCATGCTTAAATAACCTCCAATAATTTTGCATAGGATTTAACTAGTGTGACAAGTAAAAATGCAACTAAGTGTAAAAAACAAAGCCGAGTTTTCTGAGCAAGATAACAGTTTATTAACAGTGATGCACATAGCTGTCAATAAAATGGGATGGACTGTCCTCCCTCAGTGTCAGCAACCATGATGGGGTTGAAAAGGCTATACTTATTGGGACTCCAAAGGAAGTTGGGGTTCAGGTAGGAGAAAAGTCTTATGATTAGATGCAGCTGGGTAAAATGGACTGGCCTTAGATTTGGCTGATCACACACCTCTCTGACAATTCAGGAATGCTAATGGCTATATGAGACTCAGCTGCCTCTAGTAACCCTGGCTAGAGAAAGAGAACCACTCCAAGTAGGATTCCTTCCTCCCTACCTTTAGCTTTCCCCTTGGAGATCAGATCACCCCTAACTTTGATGAGGAAAAGCAAATATAGGAGAGTGGTTCCCTGGGAAGGAAGACAGCCCAATCTGGTTCTTCTATTTGCAGGCAAACAGAAGTGAGGACCCCATTTTACACTGGTTATTGAGCAAATATCCCAATGACAAAGAGTGATTACATTCCTCAATCATCCCTTTAGTTCAAACTAGAAGCAATGATGTTTGACAAGGTGGGGAATAGAGCATTTTAAGTAATATAGCATATTAATTTTCTTTACTAGTATATAACTCAAACGTTTAAATAAAATGTTTATTTTTATTTTTTAAAAGATTAAAAAGAAAATAAGCTTAAATCTTACATATATGAACATAAATGATATTCTATCACAATCATATACCAGTTTGTTTAGCCATTCCCCTGTTTATGGGTAGTCATGGAAAAAATCCATATTAGCTAGTTGTGAGAGAAAACAGTCAAAAAAAGCCCCAAAACTTCAGATTAAGGAATTGTCAAAGAGGAACAGAATTTTTTTTAAATGTGTTTCTGGGGGCACCTAGGTGGTGCAATGGATAAGCACCGGCCCTGGATTCAGGAGGACTTGAGTTCAAATCCTGCCTCAGACACTTGACACTAACTAGCTGTGTGATCCTGGGCAAGTCACTTAACCCTCATTGCCCAGCAAAAAACAACAAAAACAAAAACAAAATAAAATGTGTTTCTATCTGTTTTCAGATACTATAAGTTCTTTCTCTGCAGATGGGCTGCAATCTTCATAAATCCTTCAGGGTTATATTGGATCATTGCCTTGCTGAAAATAACCACATGCTTCCCAGCAGATCATCCCACACTATTGCTGTTATTTTGTATACAGTACATTTCATTCTGCTTCAGTTCATGTAGGTCTTTCCAGGTTTTTCTGATAGCATCCTGTTCATTATAATGTGTATATAGTACCTTGAGCTTGACAGAGAGTTTTCTTCATAAAAGTCCAGCAATGTAGTTACCATTTGTTTGCCATTATAATCAGTCATCATAACTACTTCTCTCCATCCCACTCCTGTCCCATGACAATTGCTCTATCTTCTTTTTACCTATTCCTCCTCAAAAGTGTTTTACTTCTGACTATCCTGTCCCTCACTCTGCACTCCATTTTTTCACCCTTCCTTCCTTATCCTCTTCCCCTCCTACTTTCTCGCAGGGTTAAATAGATTACTCCTCCCAATTGGGTATGAAAGCTATTCCCTCCATGAGCCCACTCCAATGAGATCAGGGTCCCTGAGTTAATTCTGTGTTCTAAATTTTTCTTTCTCCCTCCCTCCTCAACCCTCTCTATGAGTTCAAGCAATTCAATATGTCATGCTTGTGCAGTAATGCAGAACATCTTCATCTTCCTTGAAAGTGTTTTGCTTTTTTCCTTCATGTGAACTACCTCTCCCCAGACCATCTCTCCCATTCCCCCTCCCCCAGTTTCTTCCTCCTACACCTCAACCCTATTTTAATGATATCATCATGGATTAGTTAGGTGGCATAGTGGACAAAGCAACAGCCCTGGACCCAGGTTGCCCCAATTCCAAATCCAGACCCAGACATAAGACACTGCACCCTGTCTGCCCCTCAAAGAACAAAACATAAATGCTTTACAGATATCATCCCTTCATATTCAGTTCAGACCTGTGTCTTCTGTGAATTCCTTACTGAGATAGTTGTTAGGATTTCAAAGTATTATCTTTCTGAGGGCAGCTAGATGGCACAGTAGATATAGTATGGTCGCTGGATTCAGGAGGACCTGAGTTCAAAATCTAGCCTCGGACCCTTGACACTTTACTAGCTGTGTGACCCTGGGCAAGTCACTTAACCTTCATTGCCCAGCCAAAAAAAAAAAAAGTATTATCTTCTCATGTAGGAATGTAATGAGTTTGATCTTTTAGTAAACCTCATGAAGTCTTTTTCCTGTTTACCTTTTAATGATTCTCCAGGGTCTTGTATTTGAAAGTCAAATTTTCTATTCAGTTCAGGTTTTTACATCACAAATACTTGAAAGACCTCTTTCTCATTGAAATCCCATTTTTGCCTCTGAAAGATTATATGCAGTTTTGCTGGATATGTGATTTTTAGTTGTAGTCCCAGTTCCTTTACCCTCTGGAATATCATATTCCATGCCCTCCAGTCCTTTAATGGAGAAGCTGCTAGATCTTGCTTTATCATTATTGGAGCTCCACAGTATTTTAATTCCTTTATTCTAGCTGCTTTCAAAATTTTCTCCTTGACCTGGGGGTTCTGGAATTTGGCTATAATATTCCTGGAGGTTTTTCTTTTGGGATCTCTTTCAGGCGGTGATTGGTGGATTCTTTCAATTTCTATTTTAGCTTCTGCTTCTAAAATATCAGGGCAATATTCCCTGATATTCTATTTATTTTCCAGGTCAGCTGTTTTTCCAAGGAGATATTTCACATTGCCCTTTATTTTTTCATTCAATTGGATTTGGTTTACTGTGTCTTGCGTTCTCATAAGGGCACTAACTTCCATTTGTTCAATCCTAATTCTTAGGAAGTTCTTTTCATCAGACAATTTTGTAATCTCCTTTTCCATTTGCCTTTTCAAACTGTTGACTTTTTTCTCATGACCTTCCTGCATCGCTCTCATTTCCCTTTCCATTCTTTCCTCCCTTTCTCTACATCTTCTTTCTATTTCTCCTACGTTCTCTTCAAAGTCCCTTTTGAGAGCTTCCATGGCCTGAGACCAGTTCATAGTTTTCTTGGGAGCTTTGGATTTTGGAGCTTTGACCCTGTTATTATCTTTTTCTTTTGAGGTTGTACTGTGGTCTACCTTACTCCCAAAGAAGTTTTTGATGGCCTTCTGCTTTCTCTGCCTATTCATCCTGGCTTACTATTTCTTGGCTTTTAACTCCTTCTTAAAGTGTGGCACTGCTTCCAGGACACACTGTTCAAGATACAGCATGGACCAGGGGATGGTTGGGCATCTTCTCTGCCTTCCTGGCTTTGCTTTCATTTGATTTTAAACTCTCCACTGCAGGGTGGGGCTGCTTCTAGGCTCTGCTTCTGTTCCCAGCTTCAGAGGGTCCCATGTGTTTTGGTTTGAGGTGGGGCAGGTTTTAATCTCACCTGGCCTGTTCTTTGGTTGGGAGATAACCTCAAGTCTACTTACTAAGCAACCAACCAGTAAAGTTTTCTGTATTGTGGTTTTTAGCTTCTGATGAGACTGCTCCCCTGCTCCCTTCCCCAACCTGGGCCTTCAGCCACTCAGGAGTTCTTCCTGGTTGTCTGCTGGGGTGGGACAGTCAAATCCTTCCCCCCAGTCCACTGGTACCCCTGCACTTACCCCCACCCCCAGTCGTTCAACTTGACCGTGTGCCCGGTTCCAGAAGATGCTGGTGCTGGAACCGATTCAGAGGCACTAGGGCAAATTCCTCAGGCGGGTGTCTGGTGTGTTGGCCTGAATGTGGGGTTGGGCTTTATGCATGGCCGAGCATGGCCCCCTGAAATCTATCTGTAGCTGGAGAAAACTCTCAGCCCCTAATTTTTGCATGTTTTTCTGCCCCAAGGATTCTTTTATTGCTATTTTGGGGGTGATTGTATCAGGGGCCCTGTGCATTTAGTGTCTTTCCTCTGCCATCTTGGCTCTGCCCTGACCCCTTGCTTGCTCCTTATTATTAATAGGATATTTTGACTGCTTTCTGATTAAATTACATGCATTTTTATCTTAGTTGAAATTTCTGCCTTTTAGCAAATGTTCAGATTAAAGATTTTTAGGCTTAAGGGCAATCTTTTCTTTTCCCAACTGGAATGTAATCTTTCCTTCCTTGTATTCTGGCATGATCTCCCTCCCTCCCTGCCCCATGGAACTTCTATTAAGTTTTTGAAATATGATATATTTTTCTCAACTAGATTCAATTACCTTGTTTAAAGAAGAAAACACTTATACATTTCTTCAAGCTTATTTTCCCTAAACCAAAGGACTTTTTGGACAACCATAACAATTTCAAGAGAGACAGAGACAGAGACAGAGACAGAGACAGAGACAGAGACAGAGAGACAGAGAGACAGAGAGAGACAGAGAAAGAGAGAATGATTGAGAAAGTTTTATTGCAGAAGAATTATTTTCAGCCACCACTAAGCTTATGAAGTTTCAACCTTAGGATCTGAAGGTGAAGAACTTCAATTTCTCCAACTCATCTTCATTTCTTTGAGCCCATTTCCCTCATGATCTTTTTTCATAAAATGAGTTGTTAATTCTTTAACTTTTTTTTTGTAAAAACTCCTCTCTTTACTAAGTGAAACATTTAATTCAAATACATACTTTACATTCTTAGATCCTAGGGGAATTGTATTTTCTGATTTATTGTAGTGTTCTTTATTCATCCAAGACACTGAATGTGATTTTTTTCCTATAGTTTAAAAAAATGATGTTTACATGGGAAATATCTTTCATGAATATAATTATTTTCATGTAGTTTCCCATATTTGAATATAAACTCCTTGAAGACAGGGGTCAAAATTTTGCATGGCTTTGTCTCCCTAGCACTTTGCACAGTGCCTGGGACAGAGTAAGAACAGAATAAATATTCATTGATTAGATAATTTAAAATATAAGTTAAAGTACTTTCTGAAATGATTCTTAACTTATGTTTTTATTTTGTAGAAAATTCTGTAGAAAAGTGAAAAAGATGATCATTTTTCCTTAAGTCTTTTAAAATGTTTTTCCTATGGTTTTATTATTGCTAAATCAGTTGGCTACACTTCCCACACATTTGAAGAGAATGCATTTTATGAACATAACTTACTCTGTGCAGTGACATTTCAGAAGATATTACATATTTGTGATAGTCCAGATCTCAAGGTCATTATCATACTAATAACAATGGAGATGGCATTTGAAAGGTTTATCCAATTCTAAGACTGGTTATCACTAGAGATATCAGTAAAACTTGGCTGCTAAGGGGGAAAAGTGATCACTCACTTTAATGGATGTTCATGATACAAATAACATTGATGACATCTGTCCAGTAAAACAAAAAAGAAAAGAACACAAAGATTGTCATCTTTTTTATGGTCCAAGCTGTTGTAATTTTTTTGTATTGTGAACTCAATATGAGTCAGCAGTGTAATCTGGGAGGCACTAACAACTAATTTCATCTTGGAATATCTTGCAATCCTTACTTTCCAGATTTTAATAGGCAATAGTCTTGCTATCTTGGCTTATGGACTAATAAGAACACATCTGGAATACTATGCTTGGCTTTGAATGCCATACTTTAGAAGGGGCATTGATTACCTAGAAAGCATGCAGAGGATAATGGCCACAATGTCAAAGAACATTGAGCTGACACAAGATATTTACACTCTCCTACCCAGTTAGTAAGAAATTAAATGTTTCTCCAATTATTCCAGACTGTAACATAAAAGGATAATTAGACTTATACTGCTTAGTCAAAGAACTAGGAAGTTTCAAGGATGCAAATTTAGATATAATAAAAGGAAATACATCAATTGGAGCTATCAAAAAGTGAAATGACCTGCTTTGACTGCAGTACCATGTGACATTTAAAAAGTTCAAGAGACACAATTTCTGGATAATTTTATCATTTTACTAATAATACCAGCATGTTTATTAATAAAAAAGATAAGCATTTGGCCATCTTTCTCTTAGATCAAAGACAATTCTGACTGTTGGCTCATGCCTTGTATGTCCATTGGAAAAGGGGTGTTCATGAGGGTGCAATCAACTCTGATTTGTTAATAATTAATGAGAGAATGAATATTACAATGAGGAAGTGAACCTATTTCAAGGAACTTTGATTATGTCTTTTATTTTGTTATCTCTAGCCTTGGGCAATCAATTCAAAGAATTTTATCCCCACTCAAAGTTGAGTAGAGTACAATGGCTTCCCCACATGGGTGGAGTCTGGACAAGATTATTAAGAATATTAATTCTATCTCATCAGTAAAGCCCTTCAAGAGACAGAACTTTGGAAATCTGGACTTTAGAAAAAAAAAGTGGGGGGAGGACTCTGGATCTCCCCAAATAAATGGTTATTAATGATCATTTCTCTCAGCTAATACCCCAACGAACTTCAAACAAGACTGGAAGTAATCAATAAAAGACTAGTTGGCTATTTGTAATGAATGTTCTTGATTGGGTTCTTGATCAAGTGTGACATGATCAGGCCCGAGGTCCCTTCCAATTCTGAGATTCTATGAAAAGATTTTACTTCGTTCTAGAAATTAATGCTTTTCGGGCCAAAAACATACATGATTTTAAGGTCTTCAAGGTCAATTAGCATAGTGTCAATTAGACAATAGATGCACAGTCCATTGCAGGCCTGCCTTTTAATTGATAAATAGGTGGCAAGGTGGATAGAGTGCTGGACATAGAGGCAGGAAGATTTGAGTTCAAATGAGGCCTATGACACTTACTAGCTGTTTTACCCTGGGAAAGATGCAACCTCTGTAAGTCTCAGTTTCTTTCATTGTAAAATCAAGATAAAAACCAAATCTAACTCCCAGGGCTGTTATGAGGATAAAATGAGGTAATATTTGCAAATTACTTTGCAAATCTTGAAAGAGAATATCATCAGCATCATCACCAACCTGCCACCTTAGTGGTACCTCCCATAGAGCTTGTGTTCTACTGGAAATGTCTATGTTAGTTCATTTGATTTTATTTAGTTTGGCTCTGTCACCTTGGATCACTCTTTCCAATTCTCTGAAATTCAGTTGCCTCATCTGTAAAATGTGTGTGTGTGCATGTGTGTTTGTGTGTGTGGGGGGGCAGCAGCAGGATTTGGGGGTAGTTGATAATCTTCATTATCTCTTTCATTTTTTGATCCAGGGGTGCCATAACTGTAATATGAATAATGAAAGTAAGATTGTAGAGGATATAGCTATTACCCATGTTCTAGATACCACAAAATGATATACTAAAGATTTGAATGTCTTCAGAGTCAAAAGAGATGTGTATAAATACTCCCTGAGCCACTTACTTGTGGAATAGTAACTTTCCTCAGACTTCTCTTTATTCAATTATTAAAAAAAAAAAAAAAGGAGTTGTACTCAATGACTTCCAGGGTGCCTTTCAATTCTAGATTCATGAATCATAGAATTTTATATTTGACATATCCTAGATATTAGCAAGGAGATTACAGCAAGTGATCACCAGGATAATACGCTATGACCAGGTGGGATTTATACCAGGAAAGCAGGACTGGTTCAATATTGAGAAAACTATTAACATAATCAACCACATTAGAAATAGCCTAGAAATTAGAGGCTATGTAATCAAATACCTTGAACTAACTTAAAAGAAAATTGAATCCCAGCGATATTGAGTAAAAATTAAAATAAAGTTGGTAGCAATAATGCATACCAACTTTTAAACTATGGAATAAAAGTAATGTTGTTGTAAGCTACAAAGGAGCGCATGTTCCATAAAAAAGATACATATATCTTATGATATATCAATAGTAGTTATGTTTCTAAGATGTGCAAAATTTTCATTTTGCTTTTTTTCTAGGCCTAAGACATTGACTGCCTCCATTTCTATTTGAATATGATTCCCAGAATTTAATTTATTTAAGAAGAAAAACCAAATATTCTGAGGTTTTTATCCATTTGAGCCATGTAACATTTTCCATTAATTTTGGAAAGACAGATTGACAAATTGGAAGAGAAAATGCAAATTCTGGCCAATCAGACATTGAGTGAATCACCAAAATATTCCCACATTTCTAGGAGCTTGCTCATGTTATAAGAGGAATTTTTTGTGGATGATAAGAAGTGTCCCTTTCAGTTCTAACATTCTGTGATTGATTTTGTGACTAAGAATAAGGAGTAAAACTAGCATTTCGTTGCTATAGGGAACTCTAGGAAAAGAAAACCCCTCCTACCAATGCAAAATCACACCTTCTCTGTAACCCATAATTATATTTTTCTAGGGCACTGAAATGTCAAGTGATTTAGCAATTGTAAATATATCTGGTATTTGTCACAGGTAGGACCAGAACCCAAGTCCCCTGATTGCCAAGACCAGCTCTCTCTCCATTATGTCACACTGCTGGTAACTTAGCAGAAAAATCTACTTAAAATTCTTCTACAAATTCTACTTAAAATTTTTACTTAAAAGTCTTCTGAGAACGAGTCATGTAGCCTAGGGAAATCATTTAGACATCTGGTGCCTGCTTCCTTCACTGTGAAATTGAAAGGGTTTTGCTCTATGATATATAGGGCACCTGTTTGCTCCAACATTTTTATTTTCATTTTTATTATAGAATCCACTAATGGCGCTCTACCTTTTAAAATGGTTTTGCTCTTAGAGGGGGTGGTGATGGCATGAAAGAACAAGATGGTTTGCATATAGAGTCAGAGGTCAGGGTTCAAATCCTAATAGTTCCACTTCTGTAAGAGCTCAAACAAATGACTTCAACTCTCTGGAGCCCAATTTCTTCATCTCTAGAGTGAGAGGACCAGAGAGGAACTTTCAGTTCTTTTCTATCTCAGTTCTAGAGTCATTAGTAAAAATTTTAGTAAAGGTTCAGTGGAAGAAAATCAGCCTGACTTTTTTGAAGGAGAAAAATTAGAGTGTCTGACACTTTCTTTTCCCCCTCCAAAGTCCATATTATCTTAGAAATCTTAATAACTATTGTTGTATTTTGATCACTTTGTGGTCTTGTGATCCATTTTCTGTCATCGATCCACATAGACTCCCTGGATCTAGTATTACTCTACAATCTAGTTTGTAATTAATCTAATTTATAATCCAGAATTACAAGAGGAACAGCTAGGTGGCGCAATGCCCTGGAGTCAGGAGTACCTGAGTTCAAATCCGGCCTCAGACACTTAACATTTACTAGCTGTGTGACCCTAGGCAAGTCACTTAACCCCAATTGCCTCACTTAAAAAACAAAAAACAATAATTACAAGAAAATCTTTTCCTTCACCGTATTTGTCATGAGTATATGTTTTAGATACATCATTTCATTTAAAATACCTTTATAGGGGCAGCTAGGTGGTGCAGTGGATAGAGCACCAGCCCTGGAGTCAGGAGTACCTGAGTTCAAATTCGGCCTCAGACACTTAACACTTACGAGCTGTGTGACCCTGGGCAAGTCACTTAACCCCAATTGCCTCACTAAATATATATATATATATATATATATATATATACACACACACACACACACACACACACACACACCTTTATATATTATCCATCATACTCATTTTTCACTATGTGTAGAGCGAAGTATTATGGTCCTCCACAATCTGATCCACTGCTTGTGGACCTTTTTGCCATTAGTACAGTTCTTTGCCCAAGACCAAGGTCATCTTTCCCTTTGTTTGAATTGCTATTCAGTGTATCTACTGAGATTGGGTTTATAATTGTTATGTAAATTTCATAAAAATCTAAAAGGCATCCCAGAAGTATTTACCAGGCATGACTCACACTTAATTCTTGGTTCTTTCTTGGTTTCCCCCTTAAGGAAATGATATCATCTTTGGCGAGAGAAAAGGCTAAAAACAGTACATATGGGGTCACTGAAAATTATATTACTTGATCAAATGTTTGAAACAGGAAAAATGAAATAAAATCATCCAATTCATGAGTTATCTTCACTGTTTTTTCTTATGTCTTATCATTAGCCAGGGATAAGGTTTTCAGTGAAATACATTCTCATCAGTCTTTCTCTGACAGAGCACTTTTATCAATTGCCTGCTGCACTTGTGTGCAATAGATCAGCATGTGTGAACTTGACACTTTCATCACATTAGATATGACTCCCATGGAAATGGTGTCTAGCCCAGTCACAAAAACTATATACCAAAATTACCATGGGAACATGGATTCTGAAAGTTCACTGGGAAGATAATTGAATAATGCTCTGTTCACCTTCAGAAACAAAATTCTATCAACATTTAGAAAGGAGCACAGTAAACAATAGCATGCTCCTCTGTTTATTTGGCACTCTTATAAGGATGATAAATTAAAGCGATGGATTTTTGTGTTTTTTTTTCCTTTAGAAGAATTAAAAGTGAGGTGATGAAATAGAGCTTATGAAATTCAGGTCACTTTTTTTTTTCCCTAAGTAGCTTAAATTCTTAACTTACTATGAAGATGTGTCTACACATGTAAGGTAAAGCAGAGGTCATAAGATTATAGATCTAGAATAAGAAGGGATATCAGGGACCTTATAACCCTAACCCCTCTTTTTAGAGAAAAAGGATGGAATTTAGCCCTAGAGAAGTAAAGTGACTTTCCTGAGGGCACAGAAATAGTAAGCTAAAAGATTTGAACAGAGTTCTTCTAACTTACAGAGGCTGTGTTCTTTCTTCAGGAACATGTCCTTCCCCCCCACCCCCTAAAGAGGCAAAGTTACTGACTTTAATTGAGATGTAAATATCAATATATATCTATAATTTTATATAATAATATCATATATACACTTACAATTAATCCCATTTTACATATGAAGTGACTGAGGAAGATAGAGGTTAAGTAAGCATGTGAGACCAAATTTAAAACCATATCCAAGCCAACTCAAATACCCTATCCACTGTCAACTAGCTGCCATCTCTCTCTCTCTCTCCCTCTCTCTCTCACTCATTCTCAGTATATGTGTTTATTTATATGTATATGTATGTATACGTGTATATATTTAGATATATGTATATATACATATACATACACACACATGCTATATCTCCATCTATCTCTCAATCCATTGCTCCAACTACTAATCTGTTACCTTTATAGCCATTAAATAATCACCTGGGATTACTGAGGATTTTGATTCTTTTTATGATATAAATTATGGTATATGGGAATTTTGGAGTTGGAAATGACCTTAATATCCCTCAAGTCCAACTCTCTCTCCCCACCCCTCTCTCTCTCTCTCTCTCACACACACACACACACACACACACACACACACACACACACACACACAATGATCTCCACTATTCATTGTCTGCTTAGAGTCCTCTACTGAGAGGAAACCAACTATCTCCCAAGATAGCCATTCCACTTATGGATAACTCTAATTGTTAGGAAGTTTGGGGGTTTGTTTTGTTTTTGTTTTTTGGTTTGGTGGTTTGCTGTTGTTTTTGTTGATTATTTGCTTTTCTTTTTTTTCTTGCTTCTTTTTATTTTTCTGTCCAGACCACCTTCACTTCTTTGTATAATCCATTCTACAGTTGTTGCTCAGTAGTATGGAACAAACAATAAGAAGGCTCATGCTTGTACCAAATGAAAGCCTTTCAAATCCATGAAGATAACTATCATGAGAAACATTCTTTAATATTCCTTTAAATAACTTCTATAATACATGGAAATGCACCCCTTTGACATCCTGGTTTCCCACTTATACTTACTCTTTCTTTTCCCAGTACCAGTCTCATCCACTCTTTCCTCACCAACTTGAGGAAGCTAATGGAAATTGGGATTACTTACAATGTAACTTATAATTCCAGAAGGAGACAAGGTAATTTTCTGAATTTTTTAAAAACTGATTTTCCATTATAGGGAAGTAGTGAACCCATTATATTCCTTTATGAAAATGAGGGTAAAACTTCTAAAAGCACAGAAGAAAACCACATCTAAAATGAATAATTTTATTTCAAAGAGATTTTTTTCTTCTGAAATTAAGTATATTGATGCTTTTGGTAAATATGAAATTTGAGATGATCCAAGATTAAATCTTTTTTTTTTTTTTTGGCTGGGTAATGAGGGTTAAGTGACTTGCCCAAGGTCACACAGCTAGTAAGTGTCAAGTGTCTGAAGTCAGATTTGAAATCAGGTCCCTCTGAATCCAGGGCCAGTGCTTTATCCACTGCACCACCTAGCTGCCCGAAAGAAGATTAAATCTTATGATAAAGATTAACATTAAGGTTAACAGTTTTAAATTAAGACAGGCAGGCAAACTATGGGCAGCTAGGTGAAAAGGTGATCTATCTAGGTGCTAGGCCTAGAGTTAGGAAGATTCCTCTATCTGAGTTCAAATAGGACCCCAAACGAGCATCAAAGTGGCACTGTGGATAGAGCACTGACCCTGAAGTTGTGTGTACATACATATATGTATGTATGTGTGTGTATATATATATATATATATATATATATATATATATATATATATATATATACACACACATACATGTGTGTATATATAGATCTGTATCTATATGTATATCTATATCTGTATGTGTATATGCATTTATATGTGTATTTTGTATATGTCCATATACATGTATATGGATACATACATGTATTATGTATGTGTGTGCATATAGGTATATGTACACATGCATATATGTATACACATATACACACATGCATACATGCATATACACATATACATATGTGTATACATGTATCTGCGCACATATATGTATATATGTGTATGTGCATATATATGTATATGTGTATACACACATATAGATATATGCATATCTATATGTGTATGTGTGTGTTTATATACATGCACACATCACTGGACCCAGATGGCTCTGGAGAAGAAAAGTGAAGTTGGTGACTCTGCACAGCCTTTACTCACTTAAAATACAATTCACTGCAAGTTATGACATCACCCCAATGTCAAAGTCCTCTGTAAGAATGAAGGACAAACAACAAAAATAATGAACCCAGAAATATTAGCTGTGTCAGTTTGGGCAAGTTATTGAACCCTGTTTTCAAAATTTCCTCCTCTGTAATATGAAGTGGAAAAGGAAATGGTAAGGGTGCAGCTAGGTGGTACAGTGGATAAAGAGCGGGCCCTGGGTTTAAGAGTACCTGAATTAAAATCCGGCCTTAGACACTTGACACTTACTAGCTGTGTGACCCTGGGCAAGTCACTTAACCCCCATTGCCTGCAGAAAAAAAAAATTAAAAAGAAAAAGAAATGGTAAACTACTCTAGGTTTTTGCCACGAAAACCCCCAAACAAAGTCACAGATAGTCAGACATAACTGACATGACATTACAAGAACAACAAACAACATCAAGCAAATTATAGACCCTGGGCGAAATCCAGTTCTCTCCTTGTGTTTGTTGTTTTTGTTGTTTTAATATGTGGAGGGGGAAGAGAAATATTAAAGATTCTTCATAAATATTTTATTAAAAGAAACACCACATTGCACATTAGATTACCTGATTCTGATTGGGGTAAAGCAGCATCCTATCTATCATAGCTGGGAAAGTTATCTGACAGCCATTTTTTATCCTCCTCCCATGACAATCTTAATATAGAGTGCATCCAGTGTCTCTCATTTGCAGAGTAAAGCAGCTATGAGTTTGACAGAAAGCCACACTAGGATACTTTCCATGTTGAAACTTTCATTCTGGAAAGTGTCATTTCTAATGTTTTTCCTAAGGATTTATTGAAAGAGCTTGACAGCTCAGAATATTCCACTGTCATTAATACTATGTATCTGAAATAATAGTTGTGCCACGTGTGATATCAACACTTTCATCCACTAAAGTAAGTTTATTGAATAATGTCAATCAATGAGAGGAAAGCAAAGTGCTTGTACTTAACACCATCATTGGGAGACCTATAATTGACAAGAAACAAATGTCCTTATTCTAGAAGCAGAGAGCACACTGAAAGCTGATAAAGCTGACTGCTTCTATTCACACTGAATCATTTCTAGGGCTTGAGCTTGGTTAATGTTTATAGCACGTTATCTTCATATAATTGGCCACTCACAACAGAGAAAGTATGGAATTGGTAGATGTTTACAAGTAACACTCTGACTACTAGAGTATGATCTTCTCAAAAGAATGCTTTTGAAAATGTAAAACATTCTAATTAGAGTTATACATAGTACAATTTTTGAGGAATAAAAGTTGAAAGATGTGTTAATACTTTAGCATGAATATGTTAGGTGTGATTATCCAAGAGAAAATGTGCATATATGAATTATCTGTCATTACACATGCATATTTGAGGCATGTGGTAGTGTATTAGAGTGGATCATGATCTAAATTAGGAGTCAGGAGGAACCAGTATCAAGTCCAATTTCTAACTGATACTACACACACATACACACCTATTCATGCATGTGCACATATCAGAGTTTATATATGCATCCATATGTATATATACATCATTAGACGTACCCATGTTTCTGTATATTTATATACATTCATAACTTTCTTACATATACATATATAATTTTCCATCTACTGCCCACAGTACATCTCATATGAATGTTTGTATCCCTTCTTTCTACTATAAATATTCTCCAATATATTCACAATGGATTCTGAATTTATACATACTTATGATCAATTTTCATAATTTCCCCATAAGTCTATGTCATAGTTTATGAAGGATAGCTCATTAATTAGTAGTAGCAGTGTCTCTAGAGAGAAAAATAGTTATAAAAAAGCTAGGTAAACATGGTGGATTGACAATGAACTGGAGTCATAATTTAATAGGTAGAAGAAATTGATTTGAATTGAGTCTATGAGATGATGTAATGCTTTCAACAATCAGTGGCTGCTCCACGATGCAAAATCTTATCCTTCTAATTTTATGCTAGGTCTGTGAGTAATCCAAATCTGTATAAAATTAAAATTATGCAGCTAAAAGGGTAATGGAAAAACACAAGAAGAGCATACATAAATAGGTGCCAGCACTGCCAAGGAGGAAAAGAATTTATGTAACAGCATTAAAGAAATATATAATTTTTAAAAAGAAGAGGCATCTGAAGAAAAATAAGAAGAAAAAGAACAAAGTAGGTTCCAAGTAAATATGTGTACACCTAATGATATTTGTAAGTGAACTTATTTCATTTCTCAATAAAGCATTTCCCTAATGACCTTTTTTACAATGTTTTTGTTTATTGAAATTAAAGCCTAGTAAGAATAATCATAGTACTAAGTCCAATTTATATAGTTCCTTTAAGTTTATAAATTGCCCTGCAGAGGTTGTTTCATTGGATAACAAATCAAGAGACAAAGTTTTACTGATATTCACAAAATCTTGTTAAGACCTATAAGAAGTCCTTCAATATGTTGGAATGCTCCTCTTTAGGTGACTGAAGTACATGGGTAAGAACTGTCCAAGAATCAAAGACATGGTCAAATGGATTTGATGTGAACATTGGATGTACTGCTCACATTCGATGATGTCCCAGATCACTATGGTGTAGATTAATTAGTTATCCACATTCATCATGTCAATACCTTTTGACCCTCTTGAGACAATGATGCACAGACAAAAGTCTTCGGAGCAGTCTGTGGCCCTTGTCTTTCTCTTTCACTTCTTGATCCCAAATAATTTTTCCCCATGTCAACTTCTGAGTCTTTTCATGTCCCTAACTCCTTATTAGAGTTCCAAATACCAAAGTATATAATGTTCAAATCTGGTTCCTCCAGTCATAGGAGAATAGCATGATAGATTTTAAATTGGAAAGCTGCTTAGAGGCCATTGAGCTGAAATTGTTTATTTCTTACAGATTGGGAAAATACATCCATTTAACTTTGTTTATAATGAGGTAACCTGAAATGCACTTATGATCATTCAAGCACTATATTAAGCACTGGGAATACCAAGAAGAAAAAGAAAGATAGCCCCTCCCCTCAAGAGCTTACATTCTATTGGGGAAAAACAATACAGAACAGGAAGCTTGAAAACAGGGCTGGGACACTATGGGGTATCCCACACAGTTGTATCTTGTTCTATGGAGTTGAAATGAGGCAGATGGGGAGTGAAATGGAAATCTAATGTCTGTTCTTTATAAAGGAAAATTTTGGGAAAATTTTAGTACTCCCCCTTCTAGCCCTCATTCAGAGGGGAGAGGAGGCTGAGGGTGGAGGTTTATAAGGGTTTATAAATTAGAAGTGATCAGCTTATCCTGGGATGGGCATATTGTTCTGTGGAGTAGAAACCTTACAGATCTGCTGATGGAGAGTGAAGATAAGAGAATTATAATTCACCTTTCTGTTTTATAAAATAAAGAAGCAGTATATCAATATATTTTGATTTGGCTAATAAACAAACCAATAATTTTCCTACCCTATTATCCTCTCAAAGAAATATAATATGGGGGCAGCTAGGTGGCACAGTGGATAAGGCACTGGCCCTAGATTCAGGACGACCTGAGTTCAAATCTGACCTCAGACACTTGACAATTATTAGCTGTGTAACCCTGGGCAAGTCACTTAAACCTTATTGCTTCACGAAAAAAAAAAAAAAAAGAAAAAGAAAGAAATATGATAAGGAAAACTCTTTCGATGACTAAAGGATGGTGATATTCAGATCTAATTGTTGCTATACATGATTTTTTCATATTCTTCTACTACACAAATTATATTATTTTTATTCATTCATTCATTCATTTTTTTGTTTATTTGCATATCATAATCTGTTGGATTTCTATTAAGTTAACCTAATAGGAATTTCACTGGAGCTATAGAAACACCTCCATAATAACCCTTTCATACTTATATTTTTGTGAAGTCGTAGGCAAATAATAATTCAGTCAGATGATACAAACCTACCCTTTTCTTCTCCCCTTATGATGCTTTGACTTCATTCAGAATTTAAGCATCACCATGTTTCCATTGTTATTTAAATCAGAAGTACCATAAAATCTAATTCTAAGAAAAAAGCAGAAAAAATAGATTTTAAAGCCAATTCATAAAGAATTCATTGTTGTATTCTTCACTTTTATTGGCAAATTCAGTAGGTCTTACCTTCTGAGGATATAAGGAAAAGCTACCTAGAAAAGAGCATTAGGAACCCTGGTGTGAGACCCATCAAAGATGGCTTTTGGTTCAGGGGATAGAGCACTGGGCCTCTACCTCTTAGGCCATAGTGAATAAGAGAATAAAAGAAGACTTCCTTGACTTGGACATCTAAAGCCTTGCTTATGGGTCCTATCTCTGGTGCCATGTTTATAATAAGTACCATGGATAGATTTCATGGGGGGCAAGGGATAAGCAAAGTTGGTGCTATTATGATACCTGTTGTACATTTAAAGAAACTGAGGCAGGCAGGCAGGTTAAATGAGTAGGCCAGGATCACACAGCTATTAAGTGTCAGAGGCTGGATTTGAACTCAGGTCTTTTAAACTCCAGGCTCAACACTCTATACACTCTGACACCTAACTGCAATCAGTCATAACTGTTCATTAACCATGTGTTATTGCTCAGTGTAATAGATAGAGTGATGGACTAGGTAACCATTTATTAGGTGTATTGTAGAGAGAATTCTCTATCTATAAGGACTGAACTAGAAACAAGGACTAATTCAATCCTACTATGCTGCCTTTCACTGTTCCTTGATGAATTTTTACAATGAATAATTGTATTTTTTGCATAAAAGGCATTAGCGATTATATTTATATAGATATTTATTGGTCTATTTATTTACCTATATAAATTCAGATCTATTTATATCTTCCTCTCTATATCTACATCTATATCTATATTTTATTCCTCCCTATGGCTATGTCTATATCATCTATATCTAAAGCATCTATTATCTATATCTTTTTCTAATGTATCCACTATTATCATCTGTTTGTCTGTCTGTTTGTCTATATCCACCCATGAAGCAAGAACTAAGGCATACTTTTCACTTCATGGCAGCTAACTGTGAATGCAGACTAAGTAACTAGGCAAAAGGCTGATGAGGGCTAACTATAGGAATTCAAACTTTAGAAATGGAAAAATATGTCATAAGCTCTTCTAAAAATTGGCCCTTGACAGTATAAAAGAATAACTTTCAGGCTATGTAATAGTTCTAGAAAATTTCTGCCTTCTATGTCCTCTGTTTCTGAACCACTTAGAGAATTGCTCAGACACAAGTAAATGTAACTGGGTTTCACTGTCTGTCAAGCCTACCTGCTGATAACTTTGACATATTTATTTCACTGAGTAGACAGGTGGTTTGGAATGTTTTCATATTCCTGGTGTATGACTTCTATAATGGAGAGAATGAAAATCTGAAAACTCTGTCCATGTTGACCTAAAGAAGAAGAGCCTTTCTAGTTTAAGTCAAAGACAGAATGGAGAGGCTTATTCATTCAATTATCACTGGAGGTGGTTGTGGTTATTGTAGAGTTGTTTCAGTCATGTCATGTTTCAGTCACATGTCGGTGACTCCATTTAGAATTTTCTTGGTAAACAAGTTTAAAATCCAATATCAATTGTTTTGTCTTCAATGACCTTCCTTCAGAAATATGAGATGATTCTGTAGTTGTATGGGTGAACCTGTGACTTCCCACCACTTGTGTGTAACAATTCTAAAATCCCTATATCAAACATAATCTATTGGTTTTTCATCTCTCCCTCTATTTTTCCTTATAAAACTCTAAGCCCTTTATCCCTCAATTTTTTCCTGGGCCATCTCCCCTGTACTAATAATTCTTTCCTCTTTTCTTGATCATCACCCTTTGTTGAACTAATTCAACTCTACATTGTCCTTCTCTCTTGAATCCATAGGCTCTTTGTCATATCACCAATTAGGCCCAGCCAAGCCTCAGTCTTGGAACGTTCTTGTCATTCACCACTTTTGCTCCTACATACATGACGCTGAATGAAAACAGAGAAAATCATTGAACTATTATGACTGAGTCCAATACAAATTTATGATCTATAACATCAACTGGACCCTCATTGATCCTAGGCAATCCTAGTTATACAATCATTATCAATTCACTATCCCACTCTCCACAGTGGTTATTCCAAAATTTTTCATCCCTCCTTGATACTCCCTTCCCCACTCCCTCAGCCAAGAACCTAGTCTCATATTTTAGGGGAAAAAAAGCCATTCACCATGAGCGCCTTCTTCTCCCCTATTCCTCATCCCCTATAACTCAAATATCTTCTATCATCTCATTCACCTCTGCCTCACACAATGAATTGGCCTTCTTCCTTATCAAGGTTAGTCCCTCTACTTTCAATAACATCTAAGAAATACTTATTAGGCATCTACTTTTACCCAGGTACTCTGCTAAGTGCTGAGGATTCAATTAATAAAAAGACAGTCCCTTCATGTAAGGAATTCACAGTCAAATAGGGTAGGGGAGGAGCCAACACACAAAAGGAGTAAGGAAAGTTGAATGGGGGAACAAAAGGGAGTACTATGCTTGCTAGCATCTTGTTCTCTGGAGTTGAAAAAAGGTAGAGGTGCAGATGCAGAAAGGAGTGAGCTGAGAAGTCCAATTTCTGTTCTCACTGAAAAAAAGTCATTAGCAAGAATTTGGTACCATCTGTGAGCCCTGAATCTGGGAAGACTGAAGAAGGTGGTGTCAGTCAAAGCTTGAACTAGGAGCATCATGATGATATTAGAGGTGATGACCTTAACCTAGAAGGATCATCTTGTTCCATGGAGTTGAAATGATAGGCATAACAGCACATACAGATTACTGGGAACAAAGAAGTCCTATCTCTTCCAATAGATCATTGCTTCTATCATCTTCATGGAGCTCATTGTCCAGATGGAACACATTATCTTTCTACCTAAACTTTCTGTCTCTTCTGCTTTCCCTTTTATCATCCTCCCAGTCCCTCAATATTACAAACTAGAAGTTATTTTGACTCCACTCTGTCTCACTCCCCCAAACCAATCTCTTGCCAAGGTCTATTGATTTGACTTTTGCAAAATCTCTTGATGAGGTTCCTTTCTCTTCTATGATACTGCCACTGCTCTAACACAAGTCCTCACATCTTACCTGGACTGTTTTATTAGCTGCTTTTGAGTTTGCCCACCTCAGTTCTCTCCCCAGTCCAATCCACTCTGCATTCAACCACTAAAGTAATTTTCATTAAACATATATATAATTAAATCATCCTCCTACTCAAATAAACTCCAGTGGCTCCCTATTGTCTCCAGGAACAAATATAAAATTCTCTGTATTCAAAGCCCTTTGTAGCCTTCAACCTTTCCAGTCTTCCTACACCTTACTCCCCCATGTGTATTCTTACATCCAGTAACACTGATCTCCTGTCTATAACAGGAATATGGCACTCAGTCTCTTGACTCCAGGCCTTTTCTCTGGCTATCTCCCATGCCTGGAAGATTATCCTTCCTCTGCTCCAACTAATGGCTTCCCTGACTTTTAAAATCTCATCTTTTCCTGGAAGCCTTCTCCAACCCATCTTAATTTTAATTTCTTCCCTCTATTAACTATTTCCAGTTTATCCTCTATGTAGTGCACATTTTCCATAATTGCTTGCATGTTGTCTCCCCATTCGATGGTAAGCTCTGTTCAAGATATTAGGAAACACCCCATTTTTCAGAGCTAAGTTCTAGCAAGCCAGCTGTGCCCTTAGCTTGGCATAACACAATCCTTTGCTCTCACCCTCTGGATGATCTCACCCTCTGGCAAAATCAACACCAGGTGTTCTCTGAACTTGGACAAGCACCAGACAAGCTCAGACAAGTACCCCCATTCCAGTCACGAAGTCCTGCTAGGAATCAAACTTGTCTCATTGTTGCTGTTACCCCTCATTGTCAGGGCTACAGCTAACTGCTTAGCTATTGGTTATAAGAATTGAGATGTCCCCACATTACCTGAGGTCCCCCCACCAGAGCCAATGCTCCAGAATATGTGCCTAGAGCCCTTCCATGCATATAAGCCATTTCCCTCCCATTGAAATTCAAATTTCTGTTTGATTCCTGACTCTGTAGCTCTAGATTGCTCTGTTTGGCTCCTGCCAATCACAGGTTAGAGTCCTGTTCCCTCTGGTTTACAGCTCCTTGAAGGCAGCCACTGACTTTTGCCTCCTATTGTATTCCAGTGCCTGGCACACAGCAGACAAATAATAAATGCTGATTGATTGATAGCTGCAGCAGCCATAGTTATAGTCATAGGATGAGTATTCCTTTTTTTTTTCTTTTTTGGTCTGGAATTATAATTTCAATAGGATAAGTAACATGAAGGGTGGAAAGTCTATCTACTAAAGCAAATTGGCAATTCATGTCTAGTTTAGAGTTTTACATGGTTGTCTGGGTCCTTAAGATGTAAGTGATTTGCAAATGGTCACACTTTAATGTATGTTACAAAGGACAAAGTCTTTGAATCCAGATCTTCCTGCTTGTGAGACTGGCTCTTTATCTGCCATCTGCCTCTACCATGTTGTTTCTCTTCACATTATCATTATCATCACCATCATTTTTTTTCACTAATGCTAAATACATTATCCTTCCTGGCTCTCCAACTCCTTCATCCTACCCTGTTTTATTAGACCACAAATGCTGCTTTGGCATCACTTTCCTCCTTTTAAAATCCTATATTGAGGGGCATCTAGGTGGTGCAGTGGGTAAAGCACTGGCCCTGGATTCAGGAGGACCTGAGTTCAAATCTGGCCCTGTACATTTAACAATTACTAGCTGTTTGACACTGGGCAACTCACTTAACCCCAATTGCCTCACCAAAAGAAAAAAAATCTTACATTGATTGATTAGTTCAGCTGTGCAGTAATATGACCTTACATTTATTACCCATAGTATTCTATTTCTCATTTGTTGTTGTTTTTAGTCATTTTTCAGCTGTGTCTGACTCTTCCTGACTCCATTTGGGGTTTTCTTGGAAGAGATACTGGAGTGCTTTGCCATTTCCTTCTCCAGGTCCTTTTACAGATGAATAAATTGAGGCAAACAGAGTTAAGTGACTTTCCCAAGTTCACACAACTAGTAAGCTTCTGAGGCCAGATTTGAACTCAGGAAGATATCTTCCTGATTCCAGGACTGATGCTTTCCCACCTAGCTGCCTGTTGCAGTTCCTGATTATCCCTTTCTTAACCCAACTGTGTATATCTACCATATATCTTCTCTATTTGCTTCATTTGCAATAGCACTGGAGAAAATAATGCAAAAATGAATACTGAGTTCACTGCAAATTTATGATAGGTGCTAGGTGGCAGACTAGATAGAGTGCCATCCCTTGAGTAAGGAAGACTCATTTTCTTGAGTTCAAATCCATCCTCAGACACTTTCTAGCTGTGTGACCCCGGGCAAATCAATTAATCCTGCTTGCCTCAGTTTCCTCATCTGCAAAATGAGCTGGAAGAAGAAATGGCAACCTACAACAGTATCTCTGCCAAGAAAACCCCATATGGGGTCGTGAAGAGTTAGACGTGACTAAAAATTTCTGAACACCAAATCTGACCTGAGCCCACATTGGAATGTGCCATTGATTTTCTCTATCACAGTTTGACTTGATGACATAGGCCCATACTATTCTCAAGAGCCCTGAAGAATTCGGCATCACCTCCTTCTCAGCAGAGGATCTTATCTTCTACTTTGCTAAAAAAAAATAAAATAGATATATGTATGTGTGTATGTATGTATGTATGTATGTCTCTATGTATATATATACACATACACACACACACACACACACACACACACATATATATATATATATATATATATATATATATATATATATATATATATGCCATCTTCCTTGAGTTCCCATTCCCTACTGTCTACATTGTCTCCAGTAAACCATTATCTTTTACATAATTATGCCGGTTCATGCCATATTCTCTACACCCATTATAATGGAAGATCTTTGAGGATAAGGCACTGTTTTTACTGTGTTGTATTTATATGTAGAATCTCAAGAACAGTACTTGGCACATAGTAAAACATAAGAAAATTTTTGTTAAATTGAAATTAATTGACTTGAAGAACCCCTTGAGCTTTAATTGTCCCTGGTTCTATCGGATAGTATTGGCTCCAGCTGTTTTGCATTCACATAGTCAGCTATTTTCTTAGCACTCACTTTAACTCTACCATACCAACAGATGTTTTGGTATTTAGATGATGACATTTCAAAGTAGTCTCTTGTAGGCAGGGTCATTAACCAATGGTTTAATATAATGGGTTCTGAGGAAATAAATGAGCATTTACTTCCAGAATACTTACTTAATGTCCAATTAAGGCATTTTATTAATGAATCATAGAATGTTAGAGTTAAAAGGAAATGTAGAAATCAGTTAATTCAATCGTATTCATTTTATGGATGAAGAAACTGCTAGGCCAAGTTCAAGTGAGTTCAAGAAAGAACTAAAAGACAAAATCCAGGACTAAAGTCTTCTCTCCCTGTTCCATTCAATTAAACAAATATTCACTGAGTGTCTCTAATGCCAATTAAAGTGTTCTAAGCAATGGAAACATGAAGAAAAACACATCACAGATTGATTCATTTGTATCTTGGGGTCATTTTTCATCAGCTGCTCTCTTCAAGGTCTTGACCCCACAAACATCATGCTTCCCCCAGAATAAGCTCATCAGCTGAAATCTTATCACCACAGAGACTTACTCAGCTTTGCTCCTCAACATCTCTTCAGAGGCCTCTCCCCTCTTATTTGAGGACTAAGGAGGAGGGAGCTTAAACTCTTTCCAAAGCCCCCCTTTATAATGGGCTCAGAATTTACCAGATAAATTCATTTCCTATCATCTGCTCTGCTTGGTTTCAACTCCATAAATATCATGCCACCAAATCATGTATCTTCTGGAAGCTGACCCCAGTCTGATCCATGTTGCAGCTTCCTTTCTTATATTCTCTCCCTCCAATAGATTGCAAGTTCCTGCAGGGCAGGCACTGTCTTTTTTTTTTCTTATTTGTAGTCTCAGAACTTTGCACAGTGTTTGGCACATAGTAGGCCTTAAAAATGTTTATAGAATATCGACTATTGGAAATACAAGCCTTTCACATTGTCCACCATGTAGTACATACTTAATGCTTGTTGATTTATGGATGGATTTATCAATACACTGAAGGTTGCATAAGATGTGATATTATTAATTAATAAGTGAAAAAATGGTGATTTACCCATGATTACACAGCTATTAGGTCCAAACCTGAGATCCTCTAGTTCCAAACCCTGTGCATTTGGTTCCTTGTAGACCACGATAAGGAAAACTCTAGTCCATGCTCCCTTCTCTCTAGCTCCACTCATTACTCTCCAGACTTCTCCATAATATCACTAGTAACTTTTCTCCTACAAGGCTATCTTTGTCTTCTTTTCCTTCCCAACTTCCAGTTCCTTTTTTCTGTTTGCTCTCTTCTTCCATTAGAATATGTCTCTTAGGAATAAGAGCTATCTTCCTCTGCCCCATACGTGTATCTCCAGGGCTTAGTGCCTGGCATGTAAATTACTAAGATTATTTAATAAGTGATCTATCTGTATATCTATTTATGTAATGGAAGATGGTGGTATTTTTGTTGATAAAAATCACCTTTTTTCCCCAAAGCATAGAGTCAGGCATATGATTTACAGGTCAGTTAGCACATTTTTACAATAGGTATTGTTGAAACTGGCAGAATAGCTATGGACCTCAAGTAGGAAAGGGATTTAGGTATGTCAGAGAAACTTTAAATAAATTATTTTATTTTATCAATGAGAAGGGCAGGAGTTCTAGACATTACACTAGTGCTAAGGCAACAGAGACCATGTTATATCCATTTCAAAACAGTGGATAACTTAAAAGATCCTTGGAAAAATTCCAAACTAAAAGAATTACATAGGACAATGGAAAAAAATCATTATGGTACTAGCTATAGAACAAACTGGTAATTCTCATTCTAAATTTCAGCCTTAAAGAACTAGGTTTAGTTTTCACTATTTGTTCCATGCTACAAGTCTTTCATTATCAATAAAACTAAAGGCAACACAGGATAGTGGATAGAGAGAGAGCCTCATAGTGAAGGCTTGAATGGAGTTCAGGTTCTATCTCTGACATACAATGGCTATGAAACATTGGACAATTTCCTTAATTTCTCAGTGCACTAGCAACTCAATAACACTGCACAATTGTCAGGCAAATGCTAACCTGTCTTGTAGAAGAAGTTTTCTCCCTGGGAGTTTTCTATATTACTGGAAATCACAGGTATTTTCTAGAAAATCATGAAACCCATGAAGTTCAGAAAATCAAGTTATTAAATGTCTACCATGTGTCAGGCCATATAACACGTGATGGGAAAACATAACAATTTTTTTTTGTAATTTTTTTTTTTTTTGCAGGGCAATGGGGGTTAAATGACTTGCCCAGGGTCACATAGCTAGTAAGTGTCAAATGTCTGAGGCCGGATTTGAACTCAGGTACTCCTGACTCCAGGGCCAGTGCTCTATCCACTGTGCCACCTAGCTGCCCCCAATTTTTTAAATTTACCTATCCAAAGGAGTCTTGTTGGGTCCCCAGAGGGTAAGCTTCTTTTGAGTGGGTATCATTTTGTCCTTTGTCATTTTATTCACAGGTCTTAGAATAGTTCCTGGCAGATAGTTGGTACTTAACAAATGCTTATTGATTTATTAATTACATTACTAGATGGAAAAGCAGGATTATAGGTAGAGAGCCTGAGTTATGCATTGGTATCCATTTAATGTCCAGAGATCAATGGAAGATTTTGGAATGTCAGTGGACCCTTTGGGAGGACTTATGTAAAGACATGACCAGAAGTTGCACAGAATGAGGTGCAGATGGATTATTGTACCATTGGAGGAAGTATCTACATGGATACAATTATGGATACATTAATGTTTTGAAATATTGAGTTTAGAATGTGAAAACCAAGCACAACCAGATCTGATTCCAATGGGGAAGAAAACAAGAATTGAAACTAGTCCTGGAGACCCCAGCCCAAGAAATTCAAGTCATAGTCCATCTGTTACTGTGTCAAATATCCCCTGATAAGATTTTGTTATTAATATTCCTCCTCCTCTCCTTCTTTATCCTCATAAATCATAATAAACTGAAAAAAATTCCTTTTTTTCTTTTTTGGCAGGGCAATGAGGGTTAAATGACTTGCCCAGGGACCTACAGCTAGTAAGTGTCAAGAGTCTGAGGCTGAATTTGAAGTCAGGTCCTCCTGAAGCCAAGGCCTGTGCTAGCTGCCCCCTAAACTGAAAAGTATAAATATAATTATTGTGTAATATCTAAGAATTTTCAGTAAAAGTTAAATGGAGATTATACTTGTTCTTTAGAATATGGAAATATATGTTTGCTATTATATTAAAAATATTTAGGGGCAGCTAGGAGATGCAGTGGATAGAGCACTGGCCCTGGATTCAGAAGTACCTGAGTTCAAATCCAGCCTCAGACACTTGACACTTACTAGCTGTGTGACCCTGGGCAAGTCACTTAACCCCAGTTGCCTCAACGAAATTTAAAAAAAATTAAATTTAAATTTCATACAATAGACATTATATAGAATCATTATGTAGTACTATTAGAAGACCCTTTTGAAATCACAACTTCTCATGTTTTGTTTGAAGAAATTCAACCAAGTTTAGTACTCAAAAGGTTTGACCGTTTAATCTTCAATTTCTAGGTATATATGCATATATACATGTATTTATATACACACACTCATTCACCATTTATGAATGTTTATCTTTTAATGATTGAAGATCATTGCTATACAACATTTCTTGTGAAAGTTATTTTATCAAGAATTAGGATATAAGTTCTCATTACTACTAACCAGCTTTTTTATCCTTGGTAAATTACAGTACTTCATTTCAGTTTTCTCATTTGTAAAATGGGATAATAAAATCTATCCATCTTACATGTTTCATAAGAAATTAGATATAGAGTTGGAAGAGACTTCAGGTCACCTGAAAACTGATGCACTGTTTTTTGACTGAATTCACCAACACATTTTTGACATCTAACTGTAGTAAAGTTATGAAAAATGTGGCCATTAACAAAGACACTGATAGGACATTAACTATCAAGATGTTAGAAGTATATGTAGAAATAAATGAGATCAGCTGAATGTCAGGCACTCTCTTCTTTGATATGGCTATTTTAAATGATGGAAAATATGATACTTAATCATGTTTCCTTAGAATAAAAACTCATTCTTTACTCCATGATGGTCTAAGGAATGTGAAATTTAATAGGGAAATATCAAGCTGGTTTTTGTAGGCATTAGTTAGAATGAGTTATTTAAGTAGGAAAGATAAAGGCAATGGAAGCAAAGGCAGTAAAATCAACTCACATTCTAATGGCACTTTTAAGTTTTATAAGCAGTTTTCTTACAATTAGCTAGTGAGTAGTAAAAGGCAAATATATGTGTCCAGATTTTACAGATGGAAAAACTATGGTATAATAGAAAGGTATTCTCAGCTAGAAACTACCTGCTTTCCAATATCTTCACTTATTAATATATTACTATATTCACTTGCCTACCCTATCCTCCATTTTGATGCACCGAGAGTTATGGGTCTTGGGAAGAGTAGTCAGTGGCACATCTTGTGATTGATTTCCGGAAGTGACATTCTATTGGACCTCTTTGATACAGAATTTGTATTACCCTGAAAAGGTTATACACTTTCTCATATTAGCCTTCAGATCTGTCATAGATCTTTGAATAGTGAGCTTGTAATTTTGCATCCTGCTCTTGGTAGATGTTGGGCAGTGGGACATCAGAGTTCTGACTAAGACAAAGATAATCAAAGAATAGAGCTGAATAGAATGTAAGTTTCTTGGGGTAGGAATTCTTTTTTGTTTGTTTTTTTTTTGTCTTTACACCCACAAGGCTGTGCACATTGCCTGAAACATGGCTTAGATTTAATCATTGTTTGTATTTTGAAGGCTGAATGAATGATCAGATATAGGGGACAGGGCTTAGAGGTTTGTAGGCATTTTGAGAGTTCTTTGTTCTTCTCTTGACTGCATTTCTAGATTCCAGTGCAGGAAGTGACGCTCTGCTTCCTTAGTTTTCTGAAAAGGCATTCCATTTAATGAGGACTAGCAAGCATATGTACTTCCATGGACTTTTTCTAACTCAGTACAAACTGGCATTAAATCAGTGGGATTCTCTCATTCTAGGATCCTATTATCTGAAGACCAAAGATATCATATTACTGACTAGAGAAGGTAAGGGTTGGAATTGTTTTTGACATAGCTTTTAATTTGAGGAAAATCATATGCTTAGCAATCCAGTGATTTAACAAATCATTCACTTAATTAAGCATTAACTATGCAACACTGTTGACTGATTGCCAGGGACTGGTGATACAATGGGGAATATGTCTCTACCCTCAAGGAGCTCACATGGGGATTTTAGGGCAAATTTGTATTCATTCAAAATGAGAAAAAACATCTCCATCTATGCAGCAGAACATAGGAGAGGATTCAATATAAAATCATGAATTTCCATTTCAAGAAAATCTATATAATAATAGTATACATTTTCTAAAGCTACCCAGCTTTCCTTTATTTCTTCCTAAGTTTTCTTTATTCTCTGCTGTGCACTTTTTACTTTATTTTCCCTCCCTCTCCCTAGCCCACAATTAAATACATACACACACACACACACACACACACACACACACATATATATATATATATATAAACATACATATACACACTCATATATACATTTATACACACAGACCTACACACACATAACACAATACTATACATATATCCACTTGTCAATTCTCTGGAGGTGAATAGCACTTCCTTCATTGGTCCAAGTCTTTCCATGTTTTTCTTTTTCTTTTCTTTCTTTCTTTTTTTTTTTTTTGGTGAGGCAATTGGGGTTAAATGACTTGTCTAGGGCCACACAGCTAGTAAGTGTTAAGTGTCTGAGGCTGGATTTGAACTCAGGTCCTCCTGACTTCAGGGCTGGTACTCTATCCACTGCACCCCTTAGCTGCCTCTCCATGTTTTTCTAATCAATCAATTCATCATTTCCTATACCACAGCAATATTCCAACACAATTCCATCCTATCTGAGAGATTGCCTATGAAAGTTTCTTTACCATTTTTTGCATTCCTTCTATTCTTTTTTTTTTTTTTTTAGTGAGGCAATTGGGGTTAAGTGACTTGCCCAGGGTCACACAGTTAATAAGTGTTAGGTGTCTGAATCCGGATTTGAACTCAGGTACTCCTGACTCCAGGGCTAGTGCATCCACTACTCCACCTAGCTGCCCCCATTCCTTCTATTCTTGGCTACATTGATTTGATTTATATAAGAAAATTTTAATTTAAAATAATTGAAATTATCCATTTTACAATACAATAATATTCTCACTTTCAAATATAGTTTAAGGTGTGATACTGATGAATCCTTTTCCTTATGGCCTTTTCCCTCAGTTTCTTTGAAATTCTGGACCTTTTGTTCTATTTTTTTTTCTAACTCAGCAAGATAATATTTAATAATTTATTTGGGATGGCATTGAATAAAGAGATTTGTTAGGTAAAATTGTCATTTTTATTATATTGGCTTTACCAACTCATTAACAATAAATATTATTCCAAGTATTTAAACCTTACTTTATTTGTATAAAACTGTGTTTTATGTTTATGCTCATATAGCTTCTGTGTCTATTTTGACAAGTATACTCTCTGGTATTTTATACAACATGTTAATTAATAGTCACATCTCAGCTTGTATGTAAAACAGATGAAAGTTCAATCTAGAAGAAAAGGTCCTAGAAGGATTTGAGTGTGGGTAGGATGGATTAGACCTTCTATAAATTGTGATATTTGAGCTGAGTATTGAAGGAAGACAGATTCTCAGAGGCAAAGTTGGTGGGGGAAAAGGAGATTTCCAGGCATGGGAAACAACCAATGAAAAAATACAGAGACTGAAGATAGAGTGCTATTTGTGAGGAATATGAATGACGTATGAAGAGTAGCTGAAAAATAGAGTATGTGAAGAGAAGGAAAGTGTAAGAGGATTGGAATGGTAGGAAATGGACTCAGTACATGATAATGTTGTACTTATAATCCTGCTCTCCTATCTTCATGCTCCATAGAGTTTTATGTTTTGAAAAATGACCATAATAGCTAATATTTATATAGCGCTTTAAGGTTTGCAAAGTGCTTTATGAATATTATCTAATATTAACCTCACAACAACCATGGGAAGTAGTTGGTAAAACAATATAAGCAAATTTATTCATGAATTAAATGCCATATTTATGATTTGAGTTAGTGTTGCTGAAATATGCTTAGCCTTCATATAAAGTTAACTGACAAAGAAGATTGTAAAATTAGGGAGTATTGGGAAAATAGCAGGTAGTAACTATATTAAATGCTTTCAGTTTCATAATCAAATATTATGTGGTGATTTACATAGAACCATAGATTTAGATCTAGAAGACAATGTATGGGGTAATTAGGTAAAACACCATTATTTTACAAAAGTGGAAATTAGGACTCAAACATTCAAAACTTATACACACACACACACATATATATATATGTCTATACATGTATGTATGTATACATATATGGTTAGCATATATGCATACATATACATGTATGCACATATACATATATGTGTGTGTATATGTATATAAAAAGAAAATAATAGAGCTAGGATTTTAATTCAAGTACTGTGGCTTTAAATATTACATTATTCCATATATACATATATATGCTTATATATACAAAGATATGCATATATATGTGCATGTGTGTGTGCGAAGTTTTATTGGAAAAGAAATTCAAAATTTTCTTATTTTGAGCTTATTGATTAGTGAAATGTCTGATGTTTTTGGTCATATCTTTAATGCTAAGACATTTTTGTGAGTCGGTGTTCTCTATATAAGGCAATATATTTTTAAAATTCTATTATAAATGGAAAAATGCTGGACAGTCATGAGAATGTTTTTTCCTAGCATCTAGCATCTTTTCTGGAGGTAAGATTCCAAGGGTGGCTATTTCAGAGTGTGCAGCATCAGGGTGGATTATGAGATTCCTTAGTAGTGTTAAGGGCTAAAATTCTAGCTAAACTGTCTAAAATATCTAATGAGTGGTCGCCAATAAATTATAAGCTTTAGCAAGAGTTAGACTTTTAAGCATTTATTAAGGAGAATAAGAATTTGGTAAAGAGAGAGAAAGGCCTATATGCCTATCTATTAAAGGGAGAGCACATTTTTAGCTCCCTTCTCCACCAGAGTCCAAAGGAAAGAGAGTGAGACCGAGCGCCAGTCTCTTCCTTCCTCCTCCCACTAGCCCGCATCACTTCCTGACACCAAAGAAAAGACTCCTGGTCTTGCCCTCAAAGACCTTCACTTCATGGGTGGAACTCTTCTACAATAAGTCTCTAGCAGGTGGCGTCATTCCAATCATTACAGTAGCAACACGTGTTCTGATGAATATCTGAATGGGACCAAAAAAATCAATTAATGATATTTTATTTAAGCACTTACTATATTTCAGAAACTGTTCTAGGGAACATTATTTTGACATGTATCAGAATCCCTAGCCTTAGCATAGTACAGGGCACACAGTAAGTACTTAAATAATAACTGCTTTGTCTAGTCTTTCCTTACCTAGGGAAACAAAAATAAATCATGAAAATTTTCCTCCTCTCAAGATCACATCCTATCATGGAACACACATACATACACACAGATAAATGTACATGTATATGTGTACAAATGTATATATTCATATGTACACATGCAAGCATATATATCATATATAAAATAAATATAAGATCATTTTGTAATGGTAGGCAATAGCAGCTTAAGAGACAATGAATGCTTTCACATTGAATATTATGCTTGAGCAGAGTTTTGAAGGAAATAAGAGATTATAAAAGGCAGACATTAGGAGAAGTGTAAAGGAAGATGAGAAAGGAAAATGAAGAATTTAGAAAGACACTGAGGTTGTGAATCATGGTGATTGCTTTTAGCATTTAATATATCTATTTTGGTTTCAGTTGAAATTCTCTCATTCCATCTATCCTCTTTTCCTCCCATTGAGAAGGCAAGAAATACAATACCCCTTACAAATAGGAAGTCATGCAAAACATATTCACATTAGCCAAGTTCAACAACAACAAAGAAAGATGAAAAGTACATTTCAATCTGCACTCTGAGCCCATTATTTCTCTATTTAGGGGAGGATGCCATTTTTATTATTAGTCCTTTATGATTGTGGGGGACTGTATTGCTCACCTAAAAAGCTTTTCATCCTTGTGCATTATAGAGTTCAGGATAATTATGATACTCTCAAAAGCAATAGGCAAATTTGGAAGAAAGATTGGTTAAGTTGAGTAGTAATAATGCTTATTTTGGATATATTGAAAATTTATCAATTAAAATTGATATGGAAGCAGCTAGATGGCACAGTAGATAAAGCACTGGCCCTGGATTCAGGAGGACCTGAGTTCAAATCCGGATTCAGTCATTTGATTCTTACAAGCTGTGTGACCCTGGGCTTACCCCTCATCACTTACCCCTCATTGCCCTGCAAAAAAAAAAACCCAAAAAAACAAACAAACCAAACCAACAAAACAAACAAAAAATTGATATGGGTAATCTGGGTGGAGCTGTCCAACAGCTCATTGTTGATAGATAGTACTAACAAGTATCTTTAAAACTCATACTACTTTGTCCATCCCAACACTTCATTTTGTCAAAGAAAAGGGTTGAACTTGATGGCTGCTAATTGAGTAGAGAAGTAACAGTTTAGTAAGGAGCAATTCACTAAGTAAGTAAGGGCCTTCTTACTTTCTTATAATGTACTGTCATGAGTTTCATCATGACCAGCTGAAGTATTTTATGGGAGGAAATTTAGAAAATATTTTGCATTTTTTCTTTTTGCTTGTTTTAAAAGATTAATTTGTTTAATTTACTGCATGGACTAATCACAAGGAATATCTTCAAAAATTAATGTCAGAAAATCAAATCAGCTGCTATGCCTTAGAATTTAATCTAAAATACTCTAATGGATAGAAAAATATCAAGATGGAGAACTTCTGAGTTGTTCCCATATAAGATAAATAAATTAAAATATTGGGAGCTTGATTATTCCTTTTTTCTCAATATTCCTTAGATATATCTTTTATAACCCCTTTGCCTCTCAACTCTTCCATCTCAACTCATTCTTTTGTTTTCGGGGGAAGGACAATTATTCTTTCCTTTTTCTTTCAACACCTCCCCCATGAAAATTGCTTTAACCTAAATGAAAAATAGATTTCCCATAAAACATTTAAGTAATGCATGGATTTTAGTAGTTATCCTAATTAAAATTAAATTTTTTCACATCTATCAAAAATCTTACATTTATATAAATTAACAAAAGCCTATGATGGAAGTGGTATACATATTATCTGCTTTGTGTGAATGATAAAGGTAAATATCAAATCTATGAAATCAGTTTATCAAAGTACTTCAGTTAGTATAAAAGTGTATCTATGAGGGAAGATAGGTGGCACAGTGGATAGAGCACCAGCCCTGGATTCAGGAGGACCTGAGTTCAAATCCGACCTCAGACACTTGACACGTACTAGCTGTGTGACCCTGGGCAAGTACTTAACCCCAATTGCCTCACCAAAAAAAAAAAGTGTATCTATGTCACTGTTGGGGGAGGTTCTCAGAAAAAAAAGGAACACTAGAATCCATGAAAAAGAAGTATTTTTATATCTTTTTAAAATTTTGAATATTTAATTTTTTCCAATTACATTTAAAACCAATTTAAAATTAATTTTTTACAAAAAGTCTTCAGTTCCAAATTCTCTCTTTCTGCCACTCTCCCCCAGCGATGGTAAGCATTTCAATATAGGATATCCTTGTGCAATCATGCAAAATATATTTCCATATGAGTAATATAATAAAAAAAATGTTCTACCTTTGGGTTACTGTGGTCAATTTATAATTCTTATCACTTCCATTTGAATTTAAACTCCTCCAGTATAAGAATCATACTTTAGGTATTATCCTTCCTTCCCCAAATGCCCAGCAAAGTGCCATGTAGGGGATTATCACAAAATTCCAGAAGTTTAGAGTTTGAAGATGCTCAGAGGACATCTCATCCAACCTGTGCTTAAGTAATAATCCCTTCTACATCATCTTGCCAAGTAATCATCCAATCATTGTTAGGCAACCTACTTCTTCCTGAGTCAGAATATTCTTTGTGTTCATCATGATAGTTCAAAAGCTGCACCTTTTATCAGTCATAAATGCCTCTCTTTGCAAATTCCACCTATTATTTATAGCTCTGTTCTTGAGCCAGAACAAATATGAACTTTCAACTGAAAACTCCTAAAAAATACTTTAAGACAACCTTCAACCTCTAAATTCTCTCTTCCTTTTGCTAAAGACTCCATAGATCTAAATGTCATGTAACAGGAAAGTCAAACTACTACTATTAACTCCACTACCATTTTCCCTTATTCTTTAGGGAAATAGCCAACGATAATGAACTTAAACGCTTTGGGAATTGCAGTATACCCAAGGCCACAATTTATAGTTCTAGTACACCACCTGAAACATAATCAAGGTAAATAATTATTGTGCAGAAGTGAGCCAGATCCATAAATTGCAAACTAACCCCTACCTATGGAGGAGACAAGCGAGCAAAGTAGCAAAAGACCTCGAGGTAGAGCCAGGAAGTGATATGTACCAGGCAAATTAAGACATTGGCATAACTATGAAAACAACCTCCCCTAAGACCTTAATGAAGATAGCCCAGAACTCAAAAACTTTTGGAATTACAGTTCCATCCAGACCACTAACCCTTACCATCCTTATCCAGAATTTAATACAGTACTTGGAAACAAATAGGCATTAATATATTTTAAAGATTGATTCATTGATTGATAAACCCTGCTTAGATCCTAGGGTCTCAAAATCAACACTGAAGAGAAGCCCACCAAACCCAAGTACCCACTAACCCAAATTCCTGGGAAGCCTAAGATCCCTGGAAATTGCAGCAGTCAACATACATTCTACTAGTGTAACCCTTCTAAACCACAAGCCCGGGAAGGAAACTGGAATTTTGCCTAGCAACTAGGTCTGTGGTTTCTGTAGCCTCACTTTCTTAGTATCCACAGCTATGCAAGACCTAGGAAAGATAGTTCTTAAAGCTTAACTCCTTGTCAATGGCAAATAGTTGAACATAAGATAAAACTATGTTGTTAGTAGAAATGTTAGGAAAGAAGGTGCATTGCTATCTGTTTTATAGTTATGGCCTAAAGACCATAGGACTTTTCCATCTTCCTTTTAGCTAAAAAATATGCATGTCAAACACTTTGCTTTTTCATTTATTCACTCAATCAGTCTTCATTTGGAATACACATAAAGCATCTCATCATCCTAGTACCCTGCTTCAGATATTTCAGCTTATCAATGTCCTTCCTATAACTTAGATTCAAAAATTGAACCCAAAAGTTAAGTCTGGGCCTAATGAGGACAACATTATCTCTTGATTCTGGAAGGTATTCATATTTTAATGTAGCCTAAGATTAAATTATGTTTATTGGCATCCACATGTAATTTTTGACTTACATTACAATTGTGAGGCACAAAACCATTGGATTTTTTCAGACGAACTACTTGGCATTTGTCCCTATCTCCTATTTGGACAATTGATCTAAAAAATTAAGTTTATATTTAATTTATTTCTCTTTGTCCATATTGGTAAGATCTTTTTGAATCGTGACTCTGTCTTGATCTTGAAGCTGCGTGCAAATTTAATGCCATGTGTGCCTTCATTTGACAATTGATAAAACTTGTTAGCAGCACAGGACCAAGCATGTATTTATCTGAGGAACACTTCCCTTGCTTCCAAGGGACATTTTGCTTCCAAGTTGACATTTTCTGTCAACAAATATATATTAAGCATTTACTATGTGTCAAGCACTGTGCTAAGCAATCATAATATAAATACAAGGGGAAAAGTCCATCTCTGCTATCCAAGAGTTCATATTCTATTGAAGTGAGACAACACATAAAAAGAAGCTGAAAAAATGCAGGAGAGGATATGCAGTGTTTAGGCATGATGGAAAAGTTTGTAGTGTAGCCTGGTGAGAAATGAAGGAATGGCAACTTTGAATACACTCCTTAAATTGAAATTCTTTGAGGAGCCATTCAATCAGAAGAAGGTGTCACAGGGATGGAGACTACTTCCAGGTATGACTTGTGGCTTAACAGTGAAACATAGTATTGACTAATTTTCTAACATGTATTTTATTAAAGCATATGTATAGGCAGAGAAAAAGTAACTTTCCAGATGGACTCAAGTAGTCATCTTTCTTCTCACATCATTCCAGATTAACTCCTTCCCCTATCAATATAGAAACCCAGGAATACAGGTTGCCTCTCATAATTTGGGAATTCAATTAGAACTGAGTAACTGGCAAAGAATTGGAAATCAAGGGAATGCCCATCAATTGGGGAATGACTGAACAGGTTGTGGTATAGGAATGTAATGGAATACTACTGTGCTGTAAGAAATGATGAGCAGGCAGATTTCAGAAAAGCCTGGAAAGACTGAAGTAAATTGATGCTGAGTGAAGTGAGCAGAACTAAGAGAACACTGTACACAGTAGCAGCAACACTGTGTGATGATCAACTGTGATAGATTTGGCTCTTCTCAGCAGTGCAATGACCCAAGACAATACCAAAGAACTCATGATGGAAAATGTTCTCCACATCTAGAAAAAAGAACTGTGGATTCTGAATGCAGATTGAACCAAGCTGTTTCTACTTTTTTGTTGTTTTTTCCCTCTTTTTCAAGGTTTTTCCCTTTTATTCTGATTCTTCTCTCACAAGATTACTAATGTAGAAATGTATTTAATGTAATTGTACATATATAGACTATGTCAGATTGCTTTATGTCTTGGGGAGGGGGGAGGGAAGGAAAGGTGGGAGAAAAATTTGGAACTAAAAATCTTATGAAAACAAGTCTCAAAAACTATTTTTACATGTAACTGGAAAATAATAAAATGCTTTTATGGTTAAATAAAAAAGAATTGAGTAACCTGTGTACTTCTGATCTCCAAGTAAAAATTTATGATAATGTACAAAGGAGAATGGCTCAAACGCAGCTGATACTGGGTGGTATTAACCCCACAATTTTTTCTTCCCTTTGGGTTCAAATATAGGCTATTTTACTAGGTTCAGGGCAACATGCACAGGCTCAGGACTCAATAGCTTTAGTGGTGAATGAAGTTAGAAAATAAAATTCAACCTAATAAGCTATAGGAGGAAACAATTTTCCATTTAACATAGGCTTAGTTAGAGATCTGCAGTTTAATTGTCTTTGGCCAAGTGTTTGGGAGGTTCTAATATCACTCTCAATACTTTAATCATCTAGGCAAAAGTGTGGCTATAAGCTGTGACTAAGACTTGTTCCCATCTTAGGGGAAGCTCATGTGTGTGTGAGTGTGTGTGTGTGTGTGTGTGTGTGTTTCTTTTTATTTTGCTAACAAGTATGTAGTCAAACCTAGATCTTTTAACATTGAATCTTTACTGGATTTCCCATTTTAAGACCTGTAGATCTTAACTAACTACATATCTGCAACATTCTCTGTTACCAGTTAGATCGTTTATTTGTTTGTTTGTTTTTCTGATGTCAAATTTCTTCTTACCTGTTATATTTTCACCAAGGTCTGCCACTTTGTCTCCCAAATACACACATACACACATACTCACACAGAGAGAAACAAATACATGCAGTTCTTTTATACAAGCATTTGCTAAATATCTGCTATATGCAAGACACTATCCTGAGCACTGGAGGAAATAAAGACAAAACTAGTTAATGCCTGATATCAAAAGTTTTCCATAGTGGTGGTAGGATATTTTACACAAATAAGTCAAAAGAGGAAACCATTATTTGATGAGGGTATTAAAAATTGGGTGTATAAAAGGCTTGGGCTATATGAAAGAAGTGAGGCATGAACTAAGATTTGAAGGAAAATGACATGAGAAATGGAGAGAAGGAGGAGTGCATTATGAGCATCAGAAACTTGTTCAAGAGTGTGGAAATGGGAGATGGAGGACTGAGTTCAAGAAGTGCAAATAGTCCAGTTTTGCTGGATTGGAAAATAGAGGGAATTAATGTGAGGTAAAAGTGGAAAGAGAAATTGTAGCTAGATTTTGGTAGTTACCAAACACCAGACTGTGATTTGGTTTCTTTTTGTTTCTTTTTTTTTTTTAATTTTCTCTTAATAGCAAAAGGAAACAACTGAGAAGGGCAATGGCTTAATTGGAATTTTTGGCAAAGTTATGTTAACAAAGATACCCTGAGGTCAATGTATATTGCAAAAATGATTTAATATTTCTCTTGGTTCATCTTATCACTTCCCAATGATTCTTATTAGATACTGAAGGAAAAAGGAAGCTTGACAAAGTTGGGGAAAAGGCAGAAAATAGAAAAGGTTATGAGTTCTTCATGTCAGACTCTTTTCCTATGCTGAAACTGCAAAGCACTGATTGGGGTAAGAATAGGGAAAGGAAAGCAATAGACAGATACACACACACACACACACACACACACTCCTTTGTAGAGCTCTCTCCAATGCCATTCCTCTATAATTGAGTTAAGGAGCAAGAGTACTCGTCTCATTGGAGATGTCAGTCATGACACTGAGTAATACTGAAAGCCATGGTGAGATAGTCAAATGTCCCATTGGGTATCACAAATGCATTTGATTTGGTCAGATCTATATTAGGGATGGGCTTTAGGGGAAGTGAGGTGATTAGGTCCATAAGGAGCTGAATGTATAAACTGAGAGTATCCTGTTGCACTGCTGAGGACTTATACTGTCACTGCACCCAGGAGAGGACTATAATAACAACAGGGCAGGGACATTAGCAGCTTTATCATGGCGTATGTTCACTCACAGTCCTGCCCTCACTCTGAAGGATATGAGCACTAATGACAAAAAGACCATGGACATTGGAAGTATGGTACAAATCAACTCCACCTACCTTGTGTGGCGATTAAAATTATATGGGCTCACCCTATTATTGTCCCAAGTTTTAGGGACAATTAGCTGGGGTTTATCATATATTGTTACTTATAAATTAGAGGCTACTGCACCAGTTTGGGGCATTAAGCATTTATTAAAGCATATTAAATATTAGTAAAGAGATAAAGCACATGGCTAAGAAAGTTAAGAAGCCCTATGTACCTAGAATCAAAGGGCAAGAAAGAGCAAGGCAAGGCCCCCTCCTCTGAGTCTCAGGCCAAGAGCGCATGTGAGAGTGTGTGGGAGCAGAAGCTTCCTGAGTGTCCAGAGGAAAGGTGGCCCTTCCACACTGCCCAAAGCTAATTGACTAGCATCATTCGAATCTATTGGTTTACTGGATTTGTGCATGATTCAGCACAGTGCATGGTGGTGTCAGAGTATGGAGCTCTCCAAGGTGAAAGAGCCTTCAGGTAGGTATGCTTTAATCCCTATTCACAGTCCAAGGTCCAACCACATTTCCTTTGAAATTCTCCTGACTCTGGGCTGACCTCCAGAAGGGTCTGGCCAGGGTCTCTGGGTCTCATAGAACCTCATTATTTTTTAACACTTAAAAACTCAGTACTTGGGTGTCACTAGGGAAAGGATCTCTGCCTAGAATGCTATTTTACTGTTTTACAAAATTCTTAATATTCTGAACAGTCAGAATCAATGTGATATGATACATACAGCCACTCTAAGAAAAAGGGTTGCTTTAGCCACTGTGTTTTGGTGGGTTTTTTTTTTTGGTCTAAAATTTTCAGAAACAAAATTTCCTAGGAAATCATATATGTAGAAAGATGACTTAGGAAGTTTGTCTCCCACTAAACAGTTTCTTCACTTAGACATTTGCTTATGGACAACCCAGTTATGTCCCTTCATAGTTATGAATTGCTTTATTGATGCTTTTATATTTGTTTCTCTCAACTAGTATTCTTATTTTTACAGTTGAGGAAACTCAAATTTTGGGAGACCCGGTGCTTTTCCCACTTTTCATGTAAGGGAGTAAGAAAAATAGTACAGATTTGAACCCAAGCCTCATTACACCTAGTCCAGGTATTATTTCTGATACTAAGTTAAATGCTCTTTCCACTTCCTTGCATGTCCATCTCTTGCAGAACATATAATTTTCCCTCAATCTCAGCAGGCAGTGTCATATTTCATTTAAGACTATGCCAGCTCTTGTGTCCTTGTACCTAAAAGATTATTGTTTTAAAGCTTTACAGAGACTTATTTTTTCCCTTACAGCAACTAGCTTTGCAATAAAATCTAGGGGCCTAATTCCAAATAAGAAAGTTACATGTCTCCCTATTAAACCCATCCTTAATTTAAGTGCAGTAGGGACTCTAGAAAAAACCTTGATCTTGGCTCTGCCACTTGTTATGTATCTGGACACAGAAAAGTCATGAAACATTTTTGCACCTCACTTTCCTTATCTGTAAAAAAATTGTATTTAAACTCCACAGTGTTAATTTTAATTCTACCTCTGACTCTTACATCTTTCTGAAAATAGTCTCTAGATGAATCAACCTTCTCTTAAAATGATAATCATCTGGCATTCTTACAGTGTTTTTACAGATATAAATTAATGTGTTACCAATAATACATGAGATAGCTAGTTGAGATATTATTTTGCCCCTTTTACAAATAAGGGAACTGAAGTTAAAGGGATGTGTCCAAAAGTGGAGACACAATTAGCAGCGGTACCAACCTAGAAGGCAGGGTCATTTACTCTCACTTCAGGTATCTTTTCACTCTCACAGGCTGTTGACTGTCAATTAAAGGGACATTCTCTATGAGCCAAATTCTAATAACATAAAGGAAGATATTTTGATGAAATAGATGAAAAGTCCCTCTGGATGTCCCATAGTCCTTAAATTCAATGAACCATGGAACTTTAAGGGACCATTTTTTTCTTTGTGGGAGATAAATAGGCATGAGTAGGTATGGGCATGACCCATTTTTCCCACCATGAAAAGAAAAGAAAGGAAAGAAGACTCAGATCAAGTTAAATTGTCAGGAAAACTCCCTTCACAGCTCTGGCTGGTGGCTCTATAGGTATTGACAAATGAGGTCTGTTTTGGCAGCTTGTTGTTTGCAAGTTAAAACACCAATGAACAAAGCAGGCCACATAGCTTCTTTTCTCTCTGAGACATTATGTAAGCTTATCCACTTGATAGCCACATGTTTGTGAGTCCTGGCCTGCTCCCCATCCCACCCCAAGTGGTTCAGATTCATTAAACATTTCAAACTGCTTTTATTCTGTGATCTTTGTGAGTTTGCTGGCTGGTTGGCTGTGCTGTGACAACAGAGGAGATGTCCATCCCTCAACTGATGTTGACAAGGCCTTTTCAGAGCAATCTCCCTGAATCCCTTCTCCAACCCTCCTCAACTTACCATAGACATCTGCCAAGTGGCAGAGACAGTGAGCATTACTTTTGGATTCACGGCTTTGAGCCTTGAAAAAACATTCTGTTTCCAGCCAGCCAGTCCTTGCAGCAGCATTATCTGCACCAAAGGCCACTAGGTTGTTGACTGCTTCATCAAACATTTTCTTTTTTTCTTTTTCTGTGTACCCATCAGGCTGTCAAATCTTATTTTCCTAGTTCCAGACAATCACTGATGCATGGCCAGAAGACAAATACCGTATATGTTAGTCCACTCTTATTTCTTCTTTCCTCTCCCCCCCCACCCATTTTTGGAGGGTGAGGTGGTGTAACTAGGCATTTCTCATCTCTAAGGTCTCTCCATGGCACATACCAAATGCTTAATGCTGTAAGGAGTATTTTGCCTCCTGCTTACAACTGAGAACAAATTATAGTGTTGGCTTCTTTTGCCCCAGTACCCCAAGAGGTTTTAAACTGAAAAAAATACTTTCTAATTTTGATCATGTTGCTAGTAGAGCTAAGGAATAGAAATACTAAGGCTCTCTTACCTTACAGATAACTCCATATTAGTAGCAAACAGCCATACTCCTTATAGCCTAGGTTTTCCTTGATGTCCCACTGAACCTTATCACATACTTCCCAGGTATCCATCTGCCTTTGGTGGGTGCATTATCTTTCACAAACCATGGTAATTTCTTTTGGAAGTCACTTATCTGAATTTTTCTGTATACCTGAAAAAAATACTACTGTTATCTTTCTATATTGCTGGCTTATTATTTATTTCAGTCAAGGACAAGGTTTTCAAGGAATAGAATGAAATACATTTATCTAGGACCTGTATAACTTTCCTTTAGAATGTCCCCCCTCCATAAGGGGGCAACTAGGTGGTGCAGTGGATAAAGCACCAGCCCTGGATTCAGGAGGACCTGAGTTTAAATCTGCCCTCAGACACTACTTGACACTTACTCTCTGTGTGACCCTGGGCATTTAACCATCATTGCCCTGCCCCGCAAAATGTCCCCACCTCCAAAATCACCATTGCTATCCCACATAGTAAAACTATGAGAGCCACACATTACCTTATTTTCCATTAAGAGCCTAATGTAACAGGAACAAATAGGTAACATGGTATTGATAATATTGCAACATCGAAACAGCCTCTCCTAAAAGAGTGATAGAAACCTTTCAAGACATTTGTCATTTGTACAAAAATAACTTAGGGTTTTATAAATTTCTCAGATTCATTCAAGAGATATATCATTCATAGCATGCATATGAAGGGGTGAGGGATTATTTCTCATGCCAGAAAACCAAGATGAGATTGGGAGCTTTCCACTTCTGAAACTGGTTTGGAAGACTGTGGAGGAAAGTGATGTCTCAAACACTAGGGCTGTGAAGAACACTTTGTTAAATGAGTTACATTGAAAAAATGTCATTTTTTCCAAATTCAAACTTGATTGGACACTGTGATTGTTACATCCTTTTCACCTCACCCTGTTTTCTTGCTTTAAAATTGCATACTTTGACTTCCATAGATGATTGATCTTGACCTTCTGGACCTTGAAAGCCCTCCTTCTTCTGAATCCTAATTGTTATTTACTCATTTACCAACAGTCAGGAAATTGGGAAAAAAGACAGAGATATGGGTTGACTCATTATAAATGCTTCCATTGTACAGGAAGTATGTTTTAAAAGTTTTTTTTTTTATGCATGCTGTGATTCATATCCCTCAATACTCTATATAGTGTGGGGAAAATAATACAAAGAGAAAATTCATTTTCCTAAGGATTCACAATTCATAAGAATACACATTATCATGAAAATTTTAAAAAGCTATATTATTTATCATTGACCACTAAAATTACTATATTCCTATTGAAAATTCATTTCTTCAAGATATTTCTCCAACATGCCTCCTATTTTCTTAACCATTTCCACACAGAATTACTCAGGAATCTATGAATAAATATTGCAAGGCAAAGGGAAATGAATCAACACCTGATGAGGTAGAAGGACTAGTGAATTCCAAAGAGAGAATGGAACTTCAACAAGAATATTGCTGAATAGTTTAATATAGAAACCTATTATAACTGGTATTTCTAAGGGTGAAGCACAAAGGGGGAAGATATAAAAGACAATAACATAGAAATTCTTCAGCAGAGGGAATCCAAATATGTTGTGAGGCTTAAATGGCATAATACATATAAAATACTTTGCAAAACGTAAGCACTTTATAAACAATAACTGTTATTTTATTATTATTTTTAGTATCCTCAAGTCATCAAACCTCTAGTCTATTGATGAATGAATTCCCTGAACTCCCTGAGCTCACACAAAATTTATAAAGCAACACAAAGGTGTGCTGATAAGTATTTTACAACCAGGTCCTTCTGGGGGGAAAACCCAAATGATATATAGCATATACTTTTAAAAATCATTATTTATTTATTTTTCAAATGTAATAACCATTTTTATTTATAGTTTTGGCTTCTAATTTTTATCCCTCCTTCTCTTCCTCCCCTCCTCTCTCCCTGAGACAGCAAGCAATTAGATATGAGTTATGCAAGTATGCTTATTTAAAACATTACCATATTTGCTATTTTGTACAAGAAAACTTGATTAAAAGGGGAAAAAAACTGAAAGTGAAAAAAAACATGTTTCCATCTGTTCCATCAATAGAAGTTCTTTCTTTGAAGTTGGATAGAATGTTTCATCAATAGTCCTCTGGAATTGTCTTGGATCATTGTATTGTTGAGAATAGTCAAGTCTTTCACAGTTCTTCATCAAACAATATGTACAAAGTTCTCTTGGTTCTGCTCACTTCATTATACATCATTCCATAGATGTCTTTCCAAGCCTTTCTGAAATCATCTTGTTTATCATTTCTTATAACACAATAAAATTCCATCACAATTATATACCACCGTTTGTTTAGCCATTTCCCCAATTGAAAGGCATTGCTTTGATTTCCAATTCTTAGCCACCACAAAAAGAGCTACTATAAATATTTTTGTAAAAATAGGTCCTTTTCTCTTTTTTACATGTCTTTGGGATATAAAAATAGCAGTTGTATTGCTGACTCAAAGGGTATGCACAGTTTTATAGTACTTAGGGCATAGTTTCAAATTTCCCTTCAGAATGGTTAGCTCTTTTCACAATTTCACCCACAGTGGATTAGCAACTCAGCTTTCCTATATTCCTTCCAATATCCAATATTTTCTGTTTTTGTTATATTTGTCAATCTACTAGGTGGAAGGTGATACCTCGGAGTTGTTTTAATTTCCATTTCTCTGATCAATAGTGACCTAGAGCATTTTTTCATATGATTATATATGTGTCATTTGAAATTATATGGGGGTGCCTCTCTTTTCTAGGTTTTAGGGAAAATTATCTGGGATTTCTAATATATTTCTTTTGCATCAGTTTTGGGCATTAAGCATTTATTAAATCATATTAAATATTAGTATAGAGAGAGAGCGCATAGCTCTGAAAGTTCAGAAGCCCTACATTACCTAGGAAAAAGAGGAGAGAGAGGGGCCATCTGGTTGCCTCCTCTAATGTCCCAGCCAGGAGAGTGCATGAAAGTGTAAGCTCTGTCTAGTCAAGAGGAGAGGAGGCCCTTATACACCATTCAAAGCTAATGGGACAGCATCATTCAAATCTATTGTTTTCCTGAAGGTAAGCGTGGTCCATATTAAAATAAGCAGTATGTGCTGAGGGCAGAGTTCAGAGGACAGACGCTCTGAGGGGAAAAGCTTTCAGATAGGTATGGTTTTAATCTCTATTGTCTCTGTTGAGAGTCCTAAATCCAACTTTTTACTAACTCTGGGTTGTCCTTAAAAGAGGTCAGGCAAGACTCCCTCAAGTAGGGGGGCCTCTAGGACCCCCAAAACCCATTATTTTTTTCACATATATAACTTTGATGTCTTTATCTGAAAACTGCCTGTTCATGTCCCTTGACCATTTATCTATCAACTGGGGAATGACTTGTATTTTTATAATTTGACTCAATTCTCTATATATTTGAGAAGTGAGGTCTTTATCAGAGATATTTGTCTCAAAAATTTTCCCAATTTTCTACTTCCTTTGAAATATTGGTTACATTAGTTTTGTTTGTGCAAAAGCTTTTAAATTTTATATAATCAAAATGATCTTCTATTTTATATTTTGTTTTACTCTCTATATCTTCTTTGGTACTAAAATTTTCCTCTTCCCATAAATCTAACAGATAAATGATTTCATATTCACTTAGTTTGCTTATGGTATCTTCCTTTATGTACCCATTTTGACCTTATTTTAGTATACTATGTGAGATGTTGGTCTATACCTAGTTATGTATGACATATACTATTTTTGTTTTTTTGGAATTGGGCAATGAGGGTTAAGTGACTTGCCCAGGGTCACACAGCTAGTAAGTGTCAAGTGTCTGAGGCTGGATTTGAACTCAGGTCTTCCTGAATCCAGGGCTGGTGCTTTATCCACTTTGCCACCTAGCTGCTCCCAACATATACTTTTAAGTATAATCTGCATTATACTTTCTGAGGTCCATAACTATGTAGAGCAATAAATCAGTAGCTTGTTCATAAGTAGTTGAAATTTCAGAAGGGTAAATGCTGACCTTAAAATATGAATTACTCTCCAAAGCTGGTTAGCACTAACTCCAGCACATACCAACTTAGATCTTTTAATGTTATGAAGAATGTAGAGATTAAAGAAGGTCTAAGTAAATCTAAGTCTAAATAAATGTATGAATAAAATAATAAATGTCTGTAATAAACAGAAAGGGAAGAAAATTAAAGACATAATGTGTGTGTGTTTTTTAAAATAGAACTTATATCCTAAATCTGAACATTCCTAAATTCCAGGCCCAACACTCTATCCACTGTGCTATCTATAAAAATTGTTTCCCATCTTTCTGATTTCCTTCTAATCTTGTTTGCATTGGTTTTGATTGTGTAAAAACCTTTTTAATTTAATGTAGTCAAAATGACCCACGCTGCATTTTTTAATGTTCTCTATCTCATCTTTGTTCATAAATTCTTCCACTTTCCATAGATCTGACAAGTAAATTATTCCTTCCTTTTCTAATTTGCTTATGGAATCATCCTTTATATCTAGATCTTATACCCATTTTGACATTATGTTGGTGTATGGTGTAAAATGTTCTATGTCTAGTTTCTGCCATACTATGGAAGTCATCTTTTAATATTCTTCATACCTCATGGGGTCAGAAAAAAGATCAAAATGCTCCTGTTGCTTCCAGACAATTGTTCTCTGTGTTCTCTTTCAGTAACCCTTTCTCTTCTGAAGAAAAGTTGCATTTTATTATCATCAGAAGCAAGCCAAACTATGACAACATCTGATACAACCCTTTCCCCATCTTTGTGGTTATCTGTTGATCTGTTGATAGTTTCCTGGTCCCTCAACTCTTGGCTCACACCTGACACTTCATCTTCATCCACACCATCCTCTGTTCTCCTTTTCACTGATCAATATTGATAATCTCTATATTACTCTGGCTTTATAGTTTGTTCACTTCTTGAAATCCCACAACCTTCAACATTATTACAGTGACTTAGCAATGTTGCAGCACCTTAGACTTCACTATTGTGAGTGACTATAGGGGCAGCAAAGTGGCCCAATGGATAGGGTACTGGGCCTGGTGTCAGGAAGACCCAAGTTTAAATCCAACCTCAGACACTTACTAGCTATATGACCCTGAGCAAATCACTTAACCCTATTTGCCTCATTTCTGCATCTGTAAAATGAGCTGGAAAAGGAAAAGGCAACCATTCAGGTATCTTTGCCAAGAAAACCTCTAATGGGGCCACAAAGAGTCAGACATAACTGAAATGATACAACAAGCAAGCAAACAAGCAGTTATGGTTGATGTGGGAATAATGATGCCCCAATAAATATCATACTCGTCTTGGAGTTTATTGAGTTTGCCAGAAAGGGATCCCCACCCATAAGAGCAGAGACTTCCCAAAGTGAATTTATATAGGATGTATATATTTTAAGTGTTTAAACCACTAAAGAACAAGAAGGCATCAGGTAAAAGGGGACTGTGAGGGCAATTTGCAACAGCTGGCTGATTAGATAAGATACTCTTGACCTAAGTAATCAAGCTGGTTTCTGGAAGCAGGATATCTTTGTAGTCTCCCAGAACAGATGGTGTAATAAGAGGATGTTCCTGTTGAGTGTTTATTGTGGTGAGGAATTTGGCAAGGAAGTCTCTAATTGGTGAGCTAAAGCTTAACACAAGATGAAGTTGTGCTCAATTCACCAAAATGGAAGGAGTTGTGCTGAATTTGTGATCCATATTATCAATCAAAGTGGCTTGATGGACAAGTTCATCATAGAAATTTCCTTTGCTGACCCTGATATTTTGTCAACTTTTTCTCATCCCTCACTCATTGTATCTATCTACTCATATATTGACTCTCTTTTAATTCCTTGTTTGTTCTCCAATTCATCATTTCCATCCCATCCCTAGAATCTACAATCGTATTGACTTTAAAACATTCATGTGTTGTCACATTCTAACACTACATTATGCATAATAGGTGTTCTTTCTCTCTGCTCCCATTATATATCCCAAAGCATCTGAAGTCAATGACAAAATGGTTCTAGCTGGCTGTACTACTGATTCCCACCATCTGAATCTAAGGTAATCCTGTGGTGTTCAGAATTTTTTTTATTCATCACACAAGGCCTCCTAATCATACTTCTTAAAATATCTTTCCTATTTTTTAAACTTTCCTTAATTCCCCAACAATAACATCTCTCACCACCAGTAGGTAACCTTACATCCTACTTCAGCAAGATGACTGAAAAAGTGTGACAAGTTGGATTTGTATTGAAGTTTTAAAACAAGAAATGTCTGAGGTCCAACAATTATTTATAATTCGAACTTTACAAATGAGAAAATGAGGATTAGAACCATTCAGGCATTTGATTATTGTCAAGCATTTATGATATAATAATTCAGAATTTGCTCCTAAATACATATTTTTCTCTATATACCCCTTTGTCCCTTCTCCATTTAACAATTTCCAGCAGAAATAATTATTAGCATGCCTTTCATCTGGCACATGATTAGTTTTTTTGTTTGTTTGTTGTTTTTGTTTTTTTGCGGGGCAATGAGGGTTAAGTGACTTGCCCAGGGTTACACAGCTAGTAAGTGTCACGTTTGTGAGGCTAAATTTGAACTCAGGTCTTCCTGAATCCAGGGCTGATGCTTTATTCACTGCACCACCTAGCTGCCCCTAGCATGACTTTCTAAATTGAATTCTCATCCTTTTAGTCTTCTGCTTTTTTCGTCCATCTCCTCCAAGATTATGCTTAATAACTCCTACCCTTGCCCCTTTGCATTTCTCTTTTTCTAATGATGCCATCCCCTTTGCCTACACCAAATAGAAACATTCTTCTATCAAAACTGTTGTTTGTACCTAATTTCACATTTTTCTTTATTACTTAGCTTCTAGAATGACTTATCTATTTTCATTGTATCTAGGTCCTCATTAAGCATTCAGTTCTAAACTCCTTCTAATATTGCTTCCACACCCACCAATCAACTAAACACATTTTTCTTGAACTTGTTAATGATTTTATAATCATCAAATAAAACAGTGTTTTTTTTTCAGTTATCATACTTGTATTACCTATCTAACATGGTTATTGTTAGAAAAGCTTTCAGAAATATGAGTTATTAAAATATTATTAAACATAGGAGATGAAAATAATTTTAGAAGGTTAATTGAAAAATTATCAAATAGATATTAGGCGAATGGGTAAAGAGATAAATCTGCTGCCTAGGTATATGATGGCATAACTTCCAAAGGTTGAAAAAATATAGGTTCTTTTTTTTTTTTTTTTTTGCTGGGCAATGGGGGTTAAGTGACTTGCCCAGGGTCACACAGTCAACAAGTGTCAAGTGTCCGAGGTCAGACCTGAACTTAGGTCCTCCTGAATCCACTGCACCACCTAGCTGCCCATTAGCCCCAGATTAGATGGACCTAGGAGCAATGAGGAGAATCTGTGAAAGGCCATTTGGGATGGGAAGTCGGGACAAACTCCCCGTGGGTGGGAGTTGCCCCAGAGTTGTTTTTGTTTTTGTTTTTGTTTTTGTTTTTGTTTATTGCAGGCAATGGGGGTTAAGTGACTTGCACAGGGTCACACAGCTAGTTAGTGTCAAGCATCTGAGGCCGAATTTGAACTCAGGTACTCCTGAATTCAGGGCCGGTGCTTTAACCACTGTGCCACCTAGCTGCCCCCAAAATATAGGTTCTTAAATAATAGCACTGTCAATTTACACTAGAATGGACCTTGGTTATTATCACCTCTGAACTCCTGATTTTATAGCTTAGAAAACTTGAATACAGAGAACTCAGCCCCCCATAGGTCACTCAGGCTATCAGTGGTGTATCTGAAATTTGAAATCCAATCCCCTGACTCCATATGAAGGGCTCTGTCTATTATACTGACCTGCCTCACCATGACTACATATTCATAAATCAAATGTAACATAGTGATTTTTAACAAATTTCTCTGTAATCTTGGGAAAATTATACGTACTTCTTTGGGTTATTTATTTATTAATTTAACAAATATTTGCTAATTTCAGAAATCATGTGACATGTGAGATTACTTAATTCAAGTCTCTACTGGCTAGTTTTCCTTTGAAGCAATATTTTCTAATCCCTCCCTACCCAAATTGCAAAATTCCATGAGTGGTTCTCCTTCTTTACTTTTAAAGACCTAGTGATTTATGCTTGGATAATACCTTGTTTGTTCAAAATAAAATTTCAGATGAAAGGAGTGATTTAAAAATCAATAGAAAAATATATAGAAAAAAGTTTCCCATCATTCTTATTGAAACTTCACCTGTGGTTTATAGGTGGCAGGAATATATTGGTTTGTCATTTATCAAGGATTCAAGAAACAATTATATTGCATTCCCAAAAACCTCACAATTTTTAGGATCATTCCACAAAAAGAGAATCAGAGGGAATAAAAGGGGATTACAACTTTTCATTGAATCATACTTAGATGAACGGATGTTATTGAATATTCTTACATTCATTGAGATGTATAGAGGATTTATTTCTAGACTTTTTCTTTCTTCTCTATGAAATAATTTTTACATTTCATCATAGAAGAATTTGATTAGGTTATGGGTGATACATATATTTTGTTCCTAGGGAAGACTGACCTTACTTCTCCCAAATATTTGCATTTAGAAGTTGAAAATTAATACATTTTAATCACATTTGACAATCTCAGCAGTTTTATGTCTTGCTTTATTTCTCCTGTATTTATTTTTCTTCATTATAGAAAATACTAAAATTTATTCACAATGCCATTTCAAAGCAGGTTAGATCTTGAAATGCTGTTGCTTTTCTACATAACACATAGTACACTTTTTCTTATATCTTTTTGTATATTATACATATAGATTAATTTAATAATAAAACAGAGAAATTCAAATAAGATTTATTTTGTTTTCCCACCGTCAAATGTTTGCATATGTTATGGGCCCAGAGTGCCCCAGAAGTTCTCTGGGGCACATCAAAGAACCTTCTCCTTGAGAAGGTTCTAAACCAAAGGACAGACACACCTAAAGAGATAAGTGGAACCAGATGTGACTGAGCTAGCTCCAGGAACCCCACCCTTCATTCCAGTCTCCTACACCCCTGGGGAGATAAGATTAGGTGTGGCAACTGCCTTTGTGGCTGGAGGAGGAGAGAGAGACGGCTTGAGAGATCCAAAGCCACCCCTCACCCAACTCCCCCAGCCACCACCAGAGGGGGGTGGTCCTTCCTCAATAGGGGAACTTTCCACAGTCAGACTATCACCTCATGAGACCCCAATCAGTCCTCTATAAAAGTATCTGCCTGTATCCTGCTCAAGGAGACTGGTATCTCAGAGTCACAGTCTGTGCCATGCCTTTCTCCCCATGAGAAGTCCAAGGATTTCTCTTTTGGTTTCCATTCCCTAGCCCCTAAATAAACTACTATCTTATTCTATTGTTTTTGTGTGAAAGAGGGTATAATTCTTTAAAGAGGAATCCCTAAGGACCCCAACCCCTAACCCCTATCCTGAACCCCCTACCCCATTTTCCCCACATCACATAGATCATTTTGCCAGTCAAAAGTCTAGAGTTCACAAAGTTAATATTATGAGATACATCTACTCTTTAGTATCATAAGTACTAATTCAATCAGAAAGTCTAAGTGCATGCATATTGATTTGTGACGGACATAACAAAAATCCAGATGTAGTATAAAAATTTTGATAGGTCTACTCTCTTTTAAATGGTTAAGGCTGCCTCAATATATTTCTGTTTGGTAAGGAATGCTCAAGTGTAAAAGTATGTGGGTTCCTGCACAGTGGTTAATTTTTGAAGATTTTATGAAGCATCTGGTGAAGCTAGATTGTTAATAAATTATTGTCTCTTATGTTTAAGTCGTGACTTTGTTGTTTTAAGTGTAAGTAAATAGGCAATGGAGGACCTTGACTCCAAGTACCTTTATTGCTGCAAAACTATTCTGGGTAAAAATCTCATCTTTAAGTCAGTGGTTTTTAATACCATGGGGACACACAGAATTCATAAAGGAAAAAGAATAGTTAAAAACAGAAGATAGATGATAGATACATATAGATGTAGATATATACATACACATACATATATACCTGAATGTGTGTCTCTGTATATATGTGTATCTATGTACATGTGTGTATACATACATATATACATGTAGAGAGAGATGATAGAGATGGATCCCATATCTGTCTCTATGTCTATAACTATCTATCTGGGCAGCTACGTGGTTTAGTGGATAGAGTGCTGGCCCTGAAGTTCGGAGGACCTAAGTTCAAATCTTACCTCAGACACTTACTTAAAACATCAAGGGGTATCTCTAGTCATCCTGATGTATATCTTGCCACTGGACCCAGATGGCTCTATAAGGGAGAGTGAGATTCATGATCTTGCACAATCCTCTATCACTTAAATCCAATTCACTGCAAGTCATGACATCATCCCTATGGACCTCTGCAAGAATAAAGGACCAACATCTATATATCTACATATATCTAGACCTAGGTACTTCTTTGGCGAATCCAAATAACATTGTCCCAAAGCATCCCACAATGCATATACATTAGATCACTCACTCTTGCCAGCAATATTTAAACCTTCAAAGAAGCACACACTTGGTGAGTTTCTTTTCACATTGTGCAGTATTCTTGTGGGCTAACTATACCTTAGAAAACAACTCCATGGAATTATTTTTATCAGTATGAATTTTAAAGGAATGGCCATAAAAAAGAATACTCATAAGAAAATACTAAGGCTAATGCCAAGAGCTCCTTTCTTCCTTTTTGCATAGCTTTGTTTAGGACTATCACTGTTATTTGGTAGTTAGCTGGTGCTTCAGCAACTTGTATTCTTTGCTAAAAACTAGAAATCTGTTTTTATATGTAATTTGGAAAATAAAATGCTAAACAAACAAACAAGCAACAACAACAACAAAAAAAAAAACCCTGGAAATCCCCTAAATGTCCAACAGTAAAGAAATGGATAAAAAGAACACAAGCCATAGATATGGCAGAATATTATCACGTAATTAAGATAGACAATGGTGAGGGATACCTGAATACCTGAGGAAGCTTTGATTTAATAATGTATATTAGAAAAAACAAAACATAACCAATAAAACAGAACATTTTCTTATTTTGAATATATACAAAATAAATAAAAATAAATGGTTATGGGTGTGTGTGGAGATTTTGAGGTACTAAATGAAAAGTTCATATAATTTATGGCTTGAATTTCATATATTTAAATGCAAATGCATACAAAGCAAGTTTAACTGGTTATATTTATGTTATATTACTTATAATAAATCATTTTTAAAAGACAGAACAGTGAAAGTTATTATTCTATAACTTATTACTATTTAGCAAACCAGCATATTTGAATACTATATAGCATTAGAAGATTTTTAGATGAATTAATCCTTTGTTCATGCTATGATTGGAACAGTATTCAAATACCACATTTGACAAACAAGAAAGCAATTCATAGGGTGCTCTACAATTCTAATGGAAAAAAAGAGATTCTAAAATAAATGCACTTAAGTAATTAAGAATGCCACCAAAAAAGGACAATAGCATCCTTGGTAGCATTGAATTAGCTTAGGCAAGGTTCAATTGTTTCAAGACTTTACCTTTTGGGGAAAAACAATGAAGAAGTTTTCTAGGAGATTATCTCCCAACCCAGTTGATGAGTTAATAACTTACAATTGTATAGAATCTAAGAAATTAAAGGTAGTATGAAGTATGTAATATTTAATTCACCAATAATTTTCCAATTAAACTCCATCAAAATTCTGCCATTAATTTTAGGTATCATATAATCTAACTCACTGATGGCATTTGTTTTGAGCTTTTACAAAAAGATACTCCAGAAATATATGACAAAAGGGAAACACATACACATTCTTCTTCTATCACTTGGTCCCCATGGAGAGGGTTTGTCACAGAACCCATTCATTTTAATAAGATACTGGGTGGTGTAAGTGATGTGCTACAAAGACACCCACTCTCGAAATTCATACTGTGTCAGGGCCACAGAGAGAGAAAAATAGAGCTAATTTTCTATCTTTGTCCCATTGTCAAGTAGACAACTACTTGAGGATTTTATTCTTTAAAAAGTAGGGGACGTATACAGGGGGGTGTATTGCTGGGCCTTTGTTGTTTGACAAGGGACCCCAACTCCCAAGGAATCTTTAAACTTCCCCAAAGGAAGAACATCTCTGCCTCCCTCCTCAGGAATAAGATGTGGCCAATCATGATCCTGGCATACTGATAAGCAATAGGGAGGTCTGCAAGATGATATGCAAGATATGGATGGGTGCCATATCTTACTGATGCCCCATTATTTAAAAATCCCCTAGCTATATCCATTTACCTCCTACTTGTTTTGAAATCCCCTCCCCTATCTTTGTTTTGTAAACATATAAAAGACAAGGTCTTGTCCTACTCAGGTGCACAGTCTCCATAGTGATTATCTTCCCTGGTCTCTCTTCTAATAAATCATTTTATTTTACAACATTCATGAGGAGTCTCCAATTCTTTGGATGAGCTTTATATCCCTCCCCACCCCCCCATCTAGGTCACAAATCCCCCCAACAGCCTTGATTCTAACTATTAAAATTGTTGGAGTAGAGGGCATCTAGATAGTCCAGTGGATAAAGCACCAACCCTAGATTCAGGAGGACCTGAGTTCAAATCCAGCTTCAAACACTTGACAATTACTAGCTGTGCACCCTGGGCAAGTCACTTAACCCTCATTGCCCCCACAAAAAACAAAAAAACAAAAACAAACAAACAAACAAAAAAACCCAACCAAACAAACAAACAAAAGTCTTTAGAGTAGAGATGAATTGGAACCTTAGAAGGAACTGGTCATTCCTACTCAGAATTTGTGATAAATAAGGAAGAAAAACCTATATAGTGTTTGTTCCACACATTAGATTTGGGGAGAGATTTCCATGTTCAGAAAGCACTAAATTATACCCCAAAATTCTATAGGGGAAATTCAGCTCAAGAGGGATAGGAAGTTCTCAGAAAAAAAATTCCAGTGCAAAGGATTCTGAGAAAGAAGAAAAGGGGAAATTAAGAGAAAGATGTGGTTGCACAAAGAACTCATTTTCCAACTTTGAATTTTAGAAAATATATTCAGAAAACAAGACAAAAGGAGATTTGGATGAATATAAAAGAATGTCATGGTCCCATCAGCACTGTTAACGCCAACAAAATTCAGAATAAGCTGAGCCTGCTGATGACATTAAGGGCACAACACTATAGCAATTTCATAAGGTAATAATGGAGCAAGAGGAAAGTCAGAGAAGACTTACAACAAATCCTTGCAATTAATGGACTGATTAAAATGAAGAGCAAAGAGAAGGCAGAAATACTCAACCCAACTTTCAATTTGCTTTTGTTTACTCTATCATATTTAACAATGTTTTGACCAGTATGGATAGAGTAAAAATGCTTAACAAAGGATACAAAATTTAAATTAATGATAAATGAAGAGAATGAAAAATGAAACATTAAGCTCCCTTCAAAGAAATCAGCTTATCATATTCAAATCGAAAGCATCACAAGGAACTGTAACATTTGTTTGGTATGATTGCTGAACCACTGTAAAATGTCTTCCAAAAATGATGAATGACAGTTGCCATACAAATGGAAGTGGGAAATTATATATGCTGCTTAACAAAAGGAAGAGAGGGGATTTTTCCTATTATAGAGTTATCAGCATGACTTTTAATTCTTGGAATTATTAAAAATCAAGAATGAATTAGTAAAAGGATGACTTCTGAGTACTTAAAAATCAGTGTTCCCTACTAAGAATAATAGGGGTTAATCAAGCTTAAGCCATGCTAAAATAACTTCATTTCCTCTTCAATTTAAGTCATAATGACATATTAAGAGGCATAGAATCACAAGACATTTTGCGAAATGCTTGGATTACAAAAAAGAATATCAGAGAGACCTTTCTATCGAGTATCTTACATATCCATTCTTCCATCTATGTGTAGATATGTATGTATGTATGATATAATGTTGTATATATGTATATAGATATGTATGGATGTATGTGCATGGATGTATGCATTATGCATAGTCAATCATTCTCTTCTGTTATTGCTAAAGTTATTTACTCAATCTGTGGTTCAACTGGCTGAAGTAGATGAGCTTTCCCCTTATTTAGCCAAGAATCCAACCACTACATCTCTTTTAATAATTCTCTATACCACTCTGCTGCTTTCTAGCTCCCCTTTAAGTGTTACTTTCTCCTTTCAGAACATATGCTCCTTCAGGACAGGATCCATCTTGCTTGTATAATATTAATATTTGGTTCACTTTCCCAACTTAAAGGATCTCAAAAGTATGACAACTTCTCTCTTAAGGGCTCTTGGAAGTAATTCTGTGAGATCAGGATATCTTTTGTGATGAAGTAATGGGATTTAGCAGATACTCAAAGACCCACCTGGAGATTAATCTAGACTGATTGAATCAAGTGAGAGTGATTGACTGCTGATTAGCCTACTTCAAGTTAACTGGATTGTAACCACACCTGGCCAGCCCCTAAGAAGGTATTGTTCTCAGAAGCTAGACTGGGAACTCAACTCGAGAACACCTTCAAAACCAATGGATTTGGATGATGCCAACCAATCAGCTTGAAGCGGTGTGTAAGGACTGCCTCTGTTCCAGACCTATAAAAAGCTTCCACAATCAGCTTGCTGGAGAGTCCCTGATTAAAGCAGGCTTGTGGAGGAGGACTTGAGGAAGAACTCAACCAGGCTGAAACTCTAGGCTAGGTAGGACTTCCTTTTCTTAACTTTCTGAACTCCTTGTGAATATCTGTATGCTTTAATAAGTGTTTAATGCCCAAAGACTGGTGCTGAATCTTCTAATTTAAGACAAACACACAATATAGATTTTAAATATCACACTTTTCAATGTTATTGTACACATCAGTGTGCTCTCCCATTGATTATAAATTGATATAAAGTAGTTAGCCAGAGTTAATTAGTTTGTAAGACAGGTACTTTAAAGGTTAGTCAGTCAATAAACTTTTATTAAGTACCTACTATGTTCCAGACATTGACTTAAGCCCTGAGGGAATACATATTTGAAATGGAAAAACAATCCTTTTCCTTAAGGGTCTAATGGGTAAGACAACAATCAAGAGGATTCTAAAGGGCTAGGGAAGAAAGAATGTATCCAGAGCAGGGTCAAAATAGGGAAGTATGAAGGAGTAAAGTCCTATGGGAAATAAATAACTAGCTTGTATTCTCTTTTTAAATGGAGACTTTGAGAAGAGTCCTTAACTCCATCCTTCAATTAGACAAGTAGCAGGGCAAAGGGAACTTATATAGCATGAGTACCAAAGTTGATTCAATCTTAAATTAAGATATGGTTGGCCTGGGCACCCTCCTTACATGACACCAAAGGTTATATGATACGTAAAAAGTAGCCCCCCCCCACCCCCATAGAAAAGGTATAAATACAGATAGAGTTCAGGAGAAGATAGGCTCAAATTTAGATAGCATATGTGGCAAAGGGCTAACTGACAGCTTCTGTCTTCTATAGGTCCTTTTCTCCTCTTTCTATGGTTCTCATGGAGTTGCCAGCAAATGTTTAGCTTCTTTCCCATTTGTTTTAGGGTTTTATACCTGCCTTTATCAGTGTGTCCTGAAGGAGCTATTGCATCATCCCTACTATTCCAGGGAATCTGGTAAGATACTGATGGGAAGGGGGCAGCTAGGTGATGCAGTGGATAGAGCACCTGCCTTGGAGTCAGGAGGACCTGAGTTCAAATTTCTGGCCTCAGACACTTAACACTTACTAGCTGTGTGACCCTGGGCAAGTCACTTAACCCCAGTTGCCTCACTAATATATATTTATACTGATGGGAAGGCCAAAGCTTCTAAAGTTTGTAAGATCATCTGTTGGTCTATGCTATAGGAGAAAAAAGATATTATCTTCTTCCTCCAGCCCTAAGCTGTTTACTCTCAGCGCCTTAGCTGAAGTTGCTAGAGTATTAGAGAAACCTACTATTATAATGCTAGGTTCTAAGTGGACTTTCTGTTTTCATCTAAGCCCAACACGTAATGAAGAAATTTTAAGTCAATCCTAAAACACTTACTAGGTAGCAACTTCTCATTTCATGGAATAGCTAGAAGTTCTTTGATTTTACTGAATTGATTGATGACTTTTCCCACCTAGTTTAATACTTTTGAATAGATATATTCCTAATTGAGGGCAGCTAGATGGCACAGTGGAGCGAGTGTTAGCCCTGGAGTCAGAAAGATGTGAATGCAAATCCAGCCTCAGACACTCAATATCTCTGTGACCCTGGGAAAGCCACAACCCTATTTGTTTTCTCATTTGTAAAATGAGCTAGAGAAGGAAATGGTCAGCCACTCTATAGTTTGAATGCCAAGACACCCCCCCCACCAGCAAAAAAAAAAAAAAAAGGGGTCACAGTAAATTGGACACAACTGAAATGACTAAACATCAACAACAGAATTAAATAACCTCTGATCTTGCTTCCAATTATGAGCTTCTGACATTCTGTGATCTGGTCAGCCATATAAACTATTTTGTGAATTTCAGTGAGTTTGTAGCCTTTCCCAGGATAGATGTATCTTAAACTTCTTCTCTAATTGGGCATGGTAGGATTAGTTGAGCCAATGGAATTTCTAGACAGCAATAAACATGTTTTACAAAGTGTTTATTGGCGGGTAATTAAAATATCTTATTCTAAGTTAATCACGCCCATGCCATTTTCTTTACCAATGCACAAAAATACTTTTAAAATTGTATCACAATTTACCAGTATTATACTTTGTTAGATGTCTCTTCAGTCTTTTTATGTCACTTTATTTTTGTCTTATAATATATCTGACATGGAAGGGGAATTACAGATCATCTGGGTTAACCTTCATTTTATTGATATGGGAAGTGACATCCAAATGGGTTAATTAACTTCCCCAAGGTCATTGACGTAGCCAGTGGTAGAGCTGGGACTATTATAATGATCTCCAGGTTTCCAGTTCAGTGATCCCTTTACTCTCTTGCCAACTAATAATTTTCAAATCAGTTTCATAGTAATAATATATATAATTTCACTTCAATTATCTCTCTTAGAATTGACACCCACAAGGGACACGCTTTGTTTAGTTGCTAGTTTCCACAATGTGATACACAAAAACAAAAGGATATTTGATCATGAAAATATATCTTTTTAGTTACATTTATTACAAAGGTGTCACAAAAATGAATATCCAGAGTTATGAGTTACATTTTGTAAATTTAAAAGGATAGTAAGCCTTTGTGGTCAACTATTTAAGGTTATCATAGGGCACATATTTCTTTATTTTAAAGATATCCCTGAATAATCACTCAAATAATTTTAATAATATCCTTGAATAATCAGAAATTACTCTAAATAAGTAATTTATATCCTTAGCATTGCATCAGATAATATAGAGTAATACAATATGTAAAAGCATCCCTGATTAAATAGGTAAGAGGAAACTTTAAAATACATAATGTTGTGCTAAACTTTCCTATGACCTTCAGTTTTCATTATCATGTATGGGATGATAATATTAGGAAGCTAAGTATATTTCTTATAGAAGAACATTTAAATTTAAAAATACTTCAAATATTGGGGAAAGGTCAGATAATTTAAAAGTTTATTGTTTTTCCTTTTTACCATTATTTTATGTTTTCTTAGGCATCAGAAAATTATAATAAATTTTTTGCAGTATCCCAATCTCTTTATTCTATCCAGTTTCACAGTAGAAAACATCTGAAATCCAAATATAATCATTGAAAGCTTTAGAGGTCAATCTAAAAATTATTACTAGGCAAATATAAATAAATTCATTATGTAAATACTTCTTCTGCCATATACAAACAAAAGGGGTGGAAATATAAAATGTGGTGATTCAATTTAAGGGAGAAATACCATTTTGTAACTTTATCAGTATTTCCCAAACCTAAATTTCAAATGACAGTTTTATACAAAGAAAAAATTAAAACAACCCTTTTTCCCACTTTATTTCCGCAAGAGTTCAATAGGAAAAATCTCTGAGAACTGAGGCAAAATATTCCCAGCCATTTTCCTCAAGCTAATAGTGGTCATGAATAGACGTCTCAGAGGGAATCAGGAATGCAGCCAAATATAATGGAAACGGAACTGGCACAGGTGTCCTGTCTACATCTGCCCTCATTAGAATTGGCCAAGGGACAAAACCTCTGATACTGACTTATTCTGGTAATTTATGCTGATTGACTTAGAAATGTAAATAAATTGAACTCCCCAAAGTTTAAGACTGTGAACTATATAAGCAATTAACTCTTATGCAAAAAAGCAGCACTTATGAAGTTGTCATTAAATTAATTACTTTATGAATAAAACTGATTTTGTAAACTCATTTTTAAAAGTATTAATTATATCTTTCGTAGAATTCTATTCTGGCTCCTCATGATAAAGTGGAGGTGAACAGTCTTTTAGGTTATTCATATGGAATGAAAACTCTGACTTTTCCTACCATTCTGGAAGGATATGAAAAGAGTGCCTGCAATAGAGTGTATATACCTGGCATGGATCTTTGTCTACTGACCAAGTAGACCTGTCACTGGAGAAACTGAATCATATCAGACTTGAAATTATCATAGCAGTCAAACCAAGAAAAAAAAAAAAGATTTTCTACTAAATAGAAGGAAGGCTCATATTTCTTTGTAGAGAGAAAAATATAGGAATTGGTGGTTCAAAGAGCTCAGTAACCACACCTGATAATATCTACCAGAGACTTTTCCCAATGCCCCTTAAGGATATGCTTTTCTATTGTGATTATCTCTAATTTATCTTGTATTTTTGTTGTTTGAACATAATTGTTTGCATATTGTCTCATCTATTAGTCAAATTTTTAAAAGTAAAAAAAAATGGTTTGCCTTTATACTCTTCAATACATAATAGGTGCTTAATACATGCTTCTTTACTTGATATAACATTATTTGGGGGTTTTTTTGTTTGTTTTTCTGCAGGGCAATGAAGGTTAAGTGACTTGCCCAGGGTCACACAGCTAGTAAGTGTCAAGTGTCTGAGGTCAGATTTGAACTCAGGGCCTCCTGAATCCAGGGCCAGTGCTTTATCCACTGCACCACCTAGCTGCCCCCTTGATATAACATATTAACCCATAGTCCTCTACCTCTTCCAGGAAAAGGAGAATGTACTTCTTTTCTCTTGGAAGGAAGGTAATAAACAAGAAATTATTTTTAAGAGATAATTATATGCCAAGCACTGTGTTAAGAGCTTTACAAAAATTATATCCTTTTTTTTTTTTGGCAGGGCAATGAGGGTTAAGTGACTTGCCCAGGGTCACACAGCTAGTAAGTGTCAAGTGTCTGAGGCCAAATTTGAACTCAGGTCCTCCTGAATCTAGGGCCAGTGCTTTATCCACTGTGCCACCTAGCCTCCCCTATATCTTTTAACATTTGAAACAATCCAATGAATTAGATGCTATTATTATTTCATAGCTGAAGAAACTGTGATAGACAGAGGTTAAGTGACTTGTCCAGTGTCACATAGACAGTGTCTGACACAAGATTCGAACTCATATTTTCCTCACTACAGGTCTAACATCTCCCCACTGCACCTCCAGATACATGATATTTAGGGACAATATTGGTGTTTGTAACAGTTTTTATTTTAATTTCTGTTCTTTTCCCTCTTATTATAATTGTTAGATGTATCTTCTTTCTAAATATAACAAAACTAGACATATATTAATTCTATATTGAGATAGGTAGGTAGCATACATAGGTTGAATTGTTTGCCTAGTGTCTCAAAACCATTATTTGGCAGATAGGGGCTTGAATCTCCATGTCTTCCTAGTTTGAAAGTTAGTTGTAAAATATTCTATTTTATGCTACACTGCAATCACTAAAAAGCATTACAAAAATATTTGGTTTATATTTTAATATGTAGGAAAACATGGACGCAGATGTGGGAGTTCTATTCAAGTTAGATGTCTATACACAAGCTACTTGCTTAACAAGACTATAATCAATACTGTATTAGGAGAATGAAGAATAATCAGAAAAACAATATAGTATATAATTCACATAATTTCTGCCTTACTTATTTAATCATTATGCTAACATCCAAGCATGAGAAACAGATATAGAACGAGATATCAATATAGACTTTCATCATTTCTAAAGGTGCTTAGACAATGTAAATTGAAAGCTTAAACAAAGACCAAAACTGGGATAAATCACCTCAGATACAAAACCTTTGATTTTCATGTTCATCAGGAGGATAAGGCAGCCAAGGACAATATGAAACATGATAAAGATGCACCCATTCAATCTTGCAAATGAGGGTTGTATACAATACTGAGAAGTATTACCTCAAAATGATTTGAGAATCAGTAAGGGAGAAATAATTTTTGAGGAAAGAGACAAATAAACTATGACTGCACTGGCTTTCTGTGAGCATTTAAAGGTAAAACTGGAAGGAAGGCAATGAATGGGGAGGGTGGGGGAGGAGGAATGGAAAATATTCAAAGATTTCTATAAGAAATCCTCTTCTTTGTCAATAAGAATGGATCAATCCATTTTATACACTAACACCATAATCTCTGGTATGATGAATGGGAAAGTATGAATGTTATAAGAAAAATAGATAAGGGAAAGAAAAATTGAACTGGAACAGGTATGTACAGAGGAGGTCCTGGATATACAGTCAAGAGAAAAGTTTCATTAGGACTGCATTTACCCTGGATTCATACCATGAATAAATAATGGATCTGACCAAAAATTGCGGAAGAGAAGAGCAAGATTAATTTATCACATTTGGGAAATTTTTCAGTATTTTAAATAATACCAAATTTTAAATAACACTAAATAATACCAACCTAGGTTGGAGGTTCCTTCTGAGAGTAGGACTCTGAGCAGGAGAGAATTGGCCTTTTGATATTCGAATTCATTTTTTTGTTTGTTTGTTTGGGGGGGTGTTTATTTATTTATTTAGAATTTTATTTTTCCCAAATTACATGTAAATACAAATTTTGACATCAAATTTTTTTTTAATTTTGTGTTCCAATTTATCTTCTTCCCTCCCTCCCCCTGCCCCAAGAACTCAAGCAATACAATATAAGCTATGCATGAGCAGTCATGCAAAATATTTCCAAATTAGCCAGATAAAAATAAAACTTCAGATAAAGGAACAAAACAAAAAAATATGCTTCAATCTATATTCAAATATGATCAGTTCTCTCTCTGTAGATGGACTGAATTTTTCAAAAGACCTTCAGAGTCATTTGGATCATTGCATTGCTGAAAATAACCAAGTCATTCACAGCAGATCATCTTACAGTATTGTTGTTATTTTGTATACAGTACATTACACTTTGCATCAGCCCATGCAGGTGTTTCTGTTTTTGTTTTTTTTTTTGATAGCATCCTGCTCATCATTTTTTTATAGTAAACAATATTTATATAGTACTTTAAAGAGAGATTTCCTTACAATAATCCCATGAGGTTGATAATTGCAACAACAGTAATAGATAACATTTATATAGTACCTTATATCTGACAAAGAATTTTCTTCACAGTAGCCCAAGAAAGTAAGTACCATACATTTTACTCTCATCATCATCATTCCTCATAATCATCAATCAAACCTCATCTTGATCAATTTATCCTCATTATCATCAACCAGTCCTCCTCACCAATCAATCCTCCTCAAACAATCCTCATCTTCATCCAATCATCATCAGTCCGTAAATCAATCTTCTTCATGATCATCTTCTTACATTACTCTTGTCTCTGATTCAATTTTTTTCACAATTAATATTGTTAACTGTTTCCCTCCATCCTAATCCCTCCCCTATGAAATTTACTCTATTTTCTTTCTTCTTTCACCCTATCCCTCCTCAAAAGTGTTTTGATTCTGACTGCCCCTTCCCGCAATCTGCCCTCTCTTCTTTCACCCCTCCCTCCTTATCTCCTTCCCCTCCTACTTTCCTGCAGGGTCAGATAAATTACTCCACCCAATTAAGTATGTATGTTATTCCTTCCTTGGGCCAATTCTGATGAAATTAAGATCTTTAAGCCAATTCTGATGAGCATAAGGCTCATTCACTGCCCTGCTCCTCCCCCATATCTCCCCCCACTCCATAAGCCCTTTCCTGCTTCTTTCATGTGTGATTTCACCTCATTTTACCCATCGTCTTCCCCCTCCCCCAGTATAATACTCTCATCCCTCAATTTTACCCAAAAGATGTCATCATGAGGCAGGCAAGCAACACAGTGGACAAAGCCCCCACCCTGGACCCAGGAGGACCTGAGCCTCATCTGGCCCCAGACCCAAGACCCTCACCCACTGCTCAGCCTCATGCATGCCACCCAACTCCAACTATCCCACAAAGAGATATAAACAAAAAATAAATACTTTGAAGTTATCACCCTCTGTCTAAATTTATAACTATAATATGCCCTAATACTGAGAAAGTTCTTATGAGTTAGACATATCATCTTCCCATGTAGGAATGTAAAAAGCTTAACCTTTTACCATCCCTCTTGATTTCTTTTTCCTGTTTACCTTTCTATGCTTTTCTAGGGTCTTGTACTTTAAAGTCAAATTTTCTAATCAGGTCAGGTCTTTTCATCACAAATACCTGAAATTCCTCTTTTTTCACTGAAGTTCCATTTTTTCACCTGAAAGATTATATTCAGTTTTGCTGGGTAGGTGATTCTTGGTTTTAAACACAATCCCTTTGCTCTCCTGAATATCATATTCCATGACCTCCAATCCTTTAATGTAGAAGCTTCTAGATCTTGTGCTATCCTGACTGTGGCTCCATAGTCTTTCTGGCTTCTCTTCTCATCCTGGAAGCTCTAGAATTTGCTTATAATATTCCTGTAAATTTTCCTTTTGGGATCTCTTTCAGGAAGTGATTGGTGAATTCTTTCAATTTCTACTTTGCCTTCTGCTTCTAGAATATCGGGGCAATTTTCCCTGACAATCTCTTGGAAGATGATGTGTAAGCTCTTCTTTTGATCATGGTTTTTAGGTAATCTAATACTTTTCAAATTATCTTTTCTGGATCTATTTTCCAGGTCATCTTTTTTCCAAGAATGTATACCACATTGCCCTCTATTTTTTATTCATTTGTATTTGCTTTATTGTTTCCTGGTTTCTCATAAAGTCACTAGCTTCTATTTGTTCAGTCCTAATTTGTAGGCAATTTTTTATTCAGAGAGTTTTTCCATTTGGTTTTTCAAGCTGTTGACTTTTTTTTTCATGACTTTCCTGCACCAGTCTAATTTCTCTTTCCATTTTTCCCTCTACCTCTCTTCCTTTACCTTCAAAGTCCTTTTTGAGTGATTCTATGGCCTGAGACCAATTCATATTTTTCATGGAAGCTTTTGATGTGGGAGCCCTAACATTGCTATCCTCTTCTGAGAGTGCACCTCTCTCTACCTTGTCACTAAAGAAACTTTCTATAGTCTGCATTTTCTCTGCTTGTTCATATTACCCATCTTTTACTTGAATTTTAACTCCTTCTTAAAGTGGGCCCTGCTTCTAGGTTGTACTCTCCCAAGCTTCAGGGGGTCCCATGTAGTACAATTTAAGGAGAAGCATGTGCTACAATTTCATGCCCTGTGCTCTGGTCTGAAAAATAACCTCAAGCCTACATAGTCTTCAACCAGAAAACAAAACTTTTGTTTTGATGGAATGATAGGTCCAGTGAGCCTGTGCCCCTTTCCCACCTGGGCTGCTGCCACTAAGGCTGCTTCCTGGTTCCCAGTAGGGGTAAAACCACCAAGTTCCACCTTAGTGCCAGCAGAAACCCCTGTAAACTTCCCATGGCCAACCACTCAGCCCTCTCACCAGACTGTTGACTTTTTTTTTCATGACTTTCCTGCACCAGTCTAATTTCTCTTTCCATTTTTCCCTCTACCTCTCTTCCTTTACCTTCAAAGTCCTTTTTGAGTGATTCTATGGCCTGAGACCAATTCATATTTTTCATGGAAGCTTTTGATGTGGGAGCCCTAACATTGCTATCCTCTTCTGAGAGTGCACCTCTCTCTACCTTGTCACTAAAGAAACTTTCTATAGTCTGCATTTTCTCTGCTTGTTCATATTACCCATCTTTTACTTGAATTTTGACTCCTTCTTAAAGTGGGCCCTGCTTCTAGGTTGTACTCTCCCAAGCTTCAGGGGGTCCCATGTAGTACAATTTAAGGAGAAGCATGTGCTACAATTTCATGCCCTGTGCTCTGGTCTGAAAAATAACCTCAAGCCTACATAGTCTTCAACCAGAAAACAAAACTTTTGTTTTGATGGAATGATAGGTCCAGTGAGCCTGTGCCCCTTTCCCACCTGGGCTGCTGCCACTAAGGCTGCTTCCTGGTTCCCAGTAGGGGTAAAACCACCAAGTTCCACCTTAGTGCCAGCAGAAACCCCTGTAAACTTCCCATGGCCAACCACTCAGCCCTCTCACCAGACTGTGAGCTTAGTTCCAGAATACACCAGCACTGCAGCTGATTCAGAGGCTATGGAGGTCTCTTTCTCTGGCATAGCCTGCCTGGGGCTTGACCTGTGTCAGCTTGACCTCAGGGTTGGGTCCCAATCCAGCCCCAGCACTGCAGACCCCTGCTTCTGACCTTCTAAGCCATCTTTGGCTTGAAAATAATCTCACCCCATCCTTTTGTGGGTTCTGATGCTTCAGGTTTTGTCTTATGGCATTATTTGAAGGGATTTGGGAGAGAGATCCAAGGAGTCACTGCTTGTCCTCTGCCATCTTGGCTCCACCCAGGAAGTTGACATTCTAATTTGAAATGATCCTCAAATTCATAACCCATGATGAGGCAAGTTCCAGGTCCAGAGCCCCTGAAATTTCACCAGATAACCAACTCTGGAAAGCATAAATCAAGCACAGCTCATGGGAATTATGCTTTTTTGTCACACTGCAATTCCCCTTAAGAGGAGAAATTACCATAAGAAACTAAAAAAAACCCAAATTGTTTCTTCCCAAGAGCTCTTGTTTCCAAAGTGACATGTACTGTGTGAGGAAAGCTGGAATCAAAAAGAGGATGCACAGACAATCGAGGTGTGGGTATTTTTATTATGAATTGTACATTGCTTTTATTGATTCTGTTCCAAGTATAAAATACTCTAAGAAGTCATACATATTTGGTCTGTGCTTGTGTTCAGGGCTATCATTATACTATGTGACTAGAGCTTCCAGAAACATAGGGAAATAAAGGAGAAAGAAGGCTTTGTCTTTAGGTCAGGGCTAAAAGATGTTCAGATTTGCTTCATACACAAAAATGCAGTCCCTCTACATAGTGAGTTCCTGATGTCCTCCAGAAAAAGTTGGAGCTGAAGAGTAAAAAGTCATGGATATCTGAAACCCATATAGAGCTTGCATATTCCCAGGTAAGAAGTCTTATGTCCAGTATGATCACTGTGAATATCACCACAATGGGAATGAGTAGAAACCCGTAGAAGGATATATATTATTGAGAGGCACAGCATTTCAGAAAGCCCAGTTATTAATAAGGACCCATCTTGGTCAGTGGTCATAGCATACAAGAAAGGAAAGTCTATTAAGTCTGAAGAGTTAAATCCTTTCCTTGGTGTTAACATATAACAGATTCCTAGTCTCATCAAAACAGATCTTCATGCCCATTTAGCTGATCAGTTAAAGAGCAATAACATATTTTGATATTGTCTGTCATCATTTTAGGTCTTGCTGATTACTGGGCATAAATATGCAGTGACTACTTAATTTCTTAATGCCCAAGGCCTGGGACTGACATACATGTGGAGTCTATTAGCCATTTTATTTTGTAATTAAGAGATCATTGGTAACTTTGAAGAGATCATAATTCCATGGAATGATAAAGTTGGAAGCTGGATTATTAAGAAGAGACTGCAAGGAGAGAAAGTATAGGCACTTATTCTAGACAGCCTTTTCAAGCAATTTAGCCACATAGGGCAGAAGAGATATATTAGTAGGGATAAAATAATTTATTGTAGGGTTTTCATTGTGGTGTGTTTGTTTGTTTTTTAGGTTGGGGCAGAAATGGGCATAGTTGTAGGCAGGAGAGAAGGCACCTGTAGTGAGGTATTGAAAGTAAATTCTTTCTCTCCTGTGGCACTACCACCTATCTGGTGTAGGTTCTTATCACCACACACCTAGACTATTGCCTGCTCATGAGTAGTCTACCTGCATCAAGGTTCTCCCAACTCCAATCCATCCAATCCATCTTTCATTCAGTCACCAAAGTAATTTTCTTAAAGACAATAAACTCCAGTGGTTCCCTATTACGTCTAGGAGAAAATACAAAATGTTTCATATGGCATTCACAAACCTTCAAAACCTAGCCAACTCCTACTTTTTTGTGTGTTTTATTTGTGTGTGTTGGCCTCCTTACCAGGAATAAGACATTCCATTTCTTGGCTTTGGGGATTTTTCTGTCTGTCTCTAATGTATAGAATAAAGCTTCTTAAATGGGGTTACATAACTGAATGTGGAGGTCATGAAAAATTTGGCAACAGTAAAAGGTTATGTATACCTATTTTATATATCTATATGCCTGTGATCACAGAAAAAAAATTCTCATTTGAAAAGGGGTCATGAGTAAAAAGAACTTAAGAAGCCCTGGCCTAGAACAATCTCCCTCATCATCTCTGCTTACTGGCTTCCTTTAAGACCCCAATAAATCTTATCTTTAGAGTAAGTCTTTCCCAAACCCTCTTAATCCTAGTGTCTTCTGACTCATTTATTTTCTATTCATCCTGTATATAGCTTGTTTGTAGATATTTGTTTGCATATTGTCTCCTCTGTCAGATTGACTTTTGCTTCTTTTTGTATCCCCAGCACTTAGCATAGCACCTGACACATAGTAGATGTTTAATGCATGTTTATTTACTGAATTACTGATCCTTTTTCTATTCCATCAGTACTTTTATTTACATAGGAATAAACCATGAAAATCAGTTATGGCACAGAAATTAGATTGATATTCCTATGTTGTCTTTCTTCCCTAAACCTAGAGTGTTGTATTTTCTTTCTTGTCTCAGATTTCATGAAGGTCCCGGACAAACTGGTGGACATCCTAGGGAACATGACCAGGATAGCAAGAAATTTTTAGATAATAATACACAAGTATCGATGAAAGAGCTAAACATTAAATATGTCTAGGGAAGAAAGGAATTGAGGAAGGGTCATGATCCATGTAATCGAATCTTTAAATTATATGTTAGTGGAACTCCTTTCCCACATAGGGTAAAATTATTGGCATTTGCATGAGTTGCAGAGAGGCATATTAGGTTCATTTTAAGTTGTGGGGGGTGAGAAGAACTTTCTTATCATTTAAACTATGCAAAATGAAATGGACAGCTGCAGGAGATAGCACATTTCTCTTTATTAAGTACCTCAGAAGTGAAGGCTGGGTGACCATTTACACCAAATTCCTATGAAGTTATTTGTTGCACTGGATAGATCAATAGGGTTCCACCAATTCTTTAATTCTGTAATGAGGTTTTAAAAACAAAATCAGAGAATAAGAAAGATTTAAACTTCTTATTTTTTATCTTTCTTTTCTTTTTTCTTTTTTTTTTGTAGGGAAATGAGGGTTAAGTGACTTTCCCAGGGTCACACAGCTAGTAACTGTCAAGTGCCTGATACTGGATTTGAACTCAGGTCCTCCTGAATCCAGGATCAGTGCTTCATTCACTGTGCCACCTAGCTGCCTGAAATTTAAACTTCTAAAGTTATATATATATATATATATATATATATATATATATATATATATATATATATATATATATATATATATATATATATATATATATATATATATATAAACATTGTGTGAAGTATATCTCTATAGCATGGCATAGACAAATCTGGGGGTTTATTATAATAAGGGCAACCTGGAGTTCAATGTTGGGTAAAATTCAAGCTGAGATATATTGCCATCAATGACTTGCATGGACATAAAACAAAGAAAAGAGTAGAAGAGATATTATCCAGAAAAGACATGGTCTGAGGAAGACATGGATTAATAATGCAATGAAATAAATTTCTAACAGAAAGATGTCCCAAATACTGTGTTGTTACTCTCAAATGAAAGAAAAAACAAAACAAAACAAAACAAAAAAGCTTAGAATCCCCCATGAGTCTCGATGAGCGGAAATTTTATTGAGTGTTTATAATAGGATAAAGGTAAATATCAAACACAATGTGAGAGTGTGGGTACCTTATGATGTGCAGTTTAGAAAGGAGCATCCACATGAATAAAATTTGTCATGAAAAAAAAATTTCAAACATAATTTCAGGAGAAAAGATCAGGTAAAATAGTTACGCTGTTATTGTGAAGTCATGATAATGAGAGTTTGATTGATTGAAAACATTCCTCTATCAGTCAACAGAGCTCTGAATATGGACAACTTCTGATTTATTATCTATCTGTCTGACTGTCCATCTTTCCATCCATCCATTCACCCACCTACCCACCCACCAATCTATCCATCCATCCATCCATCCATCCATCCATCCATCCATCCATCCATCCATCCATCCATCCATCAACTATCTATCTATCTATCTATCTATCTATCTATCTATCTATCTATCTATCTATCTATCTATCTACCTATCTATCTATAATCTACTTACCTATATACAGATTTCTCTCTAGCTATAGTAGGATATAGAAAAATAAATGGCAGTCAGTCTAGATATGTATTTAACTTTGGAGGTGGAGTCCTAGTTTAATAATCTAGTATAAACCTTGAGGGAATAAAACAAGACAACTTTTGTTGTTGTTGTTCTTTTTGTTGTCGTTGTTGCAAGATATCTAGGAACTGAGGAAGAGCAAAAAAAAAAATAAGCCTTTTTTGTGGGGTGGACATATAAACTCATGTTATACTGAAACAGATGATAATTTAAAGATGAAGTTACTTATCCCCAGGGACAGAAGACAGAGGATGAACCTTTCTTTGCCCACATATCACCAATCTGTTGAAAAGAGAAAAGACGTTTTTATCAAACAGCATGATGTTATTGAAAGACAAATATAAGTGAATGGTAACAGATAATGTTATGAAATATTTTGAAGATCTTGCTTAAAGTGGTAGATGGAAGAAATTTGTTTTTGAGAAATCTGTTTTGCACCCTGAATGTGTATGCATGTGTGTGTATGTGTAACTTATCCTTTAGCAGATGGTATTTATATTCTCTTTTTTGTTGTTCCTTTTTGCTTTATGAGAATGAATCCAATAAATTATCACCTAAACTCCTAGCAAAGACAGGAAAAGAAGTTTAAAATGAATTCATTTTGGGAAAGATTAATATTCATTGACTTTTTAAAAACCCAAAAATATATTTGGAGACTAGAAGAATTAGGAGAAAGGTTACCTCATTTGCCTGAGCAAAAGAATGAAGATATAGAGTGGCAGTGTTTTTAAAAGGAAAAGAATGAAAAGAGAAGATTATTCATGGACCTGTGAGAATAAGATATCTGACTTAGGCAGTAAATGTAGGTAGAAAATGCAAAATGATATCTCAAGACCTAAACACAGGCATAAAGTAGAATATAAGAAACATGATTAATTGGAGGGAAAAGATCAACTGGAATTTTAAAATAAATTCATTAATATGTCAACACAGCAAATCTCTTTTTCATGCTTACCTGAAGATTTCAATAATCATTCCACTATAGAATATCTTGTGAGAAACATGGCAAATAGTAATAATGGGAAATTTAATTTGTGTCTGTGACATAACAATTATGTTCTAGAACAAATTAACAACAGGATTGCAATTTAAAAAAAATCAAAGAAAGCCATTGTTGAATATGCAAGAAATTCCTAAAGTTTTTTTTTTCTTATAAGGACATGGAACTAATACAATAAGATATAATGTCATAAAATATTTAAGCTGGCAGAAACCAAACAGAACAAATATCTTGGGATCATAGATTTAGAGTTGCCTATAAGGGATTTCATTGAGTCTCACTCCTTCATATTACAGTCAAGAAATGGAGGCCTGGAAAGTTTAAATGACATTCTCAATATTACCCAGGTAGGCTAGTAGCAGTTCTTGACTTTAGCTGAGGTCCTCTGATACTAAATTGGAGACTCTTTCCACTCTACCACACTCTCTTTTTATAGATGATAAAATTGACTTCTGTAAAGGAAGTCTAAAGTAATTTAACTTTTAGTTAGCACCTTACACTGAATTTGGGGGTCCAAAGGCCTAGTTTATTCAGTTGTGGTTCCCCTACCCAACTCTTCTTCATGAAGGAATTTCGTGATTTATAGAATGTTGTTGCTAAGTGGAATTAGCAATAGGTAAGGATGGTAAAATTAAAATGAAAGGTGATACTGGTAAATTATGATATTCATGAGGATTTTTAAAGAGAATTGAGTACATGCCTATTTAATGAAGAGGTCTAATGAAGATGATTTTAAATCACAAATGAGAAATTATGAGAAATCATAATTTGAGAAAGATGAGAGAACCCATAGATTAAAAATAACAATGAAATCTCATGCCTCTATAATTTATTTTTCTTGAAAAAATCAGTAGATTTTACACATGATAAGTGCCAAACAATATCAGACAATAAGTAACTTGCTATTGATTTAATGATGTAGGAATTAGCCTTGAGTCAGCTCTCTTGTGTGACAGCATTAGAAGAATCAGTAATAATTCAGAAACCCCTGCCACTTTGGCATGCAGAGAATTGAGGAACCAGTTAAAAAATATGGTGTACCCCAAACTCTAGCAATATAAACTCTTACCTTTAACAAGTTTTTTCCTTTTACAGGTTAAAAAACTTCTCCACTAAGAGCACATGGCTCTGCTTTCTGACCTACCTCAACCTCCCCCACCCCTTCCCTTTCCCCTACTTAACCCTAGTTCCTTAAAGCCATTCTTTGTTGTTTTTGAAAGGCATTGAAAAGGCCTGGAATTCACCATATACTTAAGTTTCCTCATGAACACAAAAGAGTACTTAGCAAACCTTTTGATTTTTTTGTTTTTGTTTTTGACTTTTTCTTTTGTTTTCTTTTTTACTCAATTTTGTAAACTGAATGAATTTCAAAGACATTTTAAGTATATACCATTCAACTTAGAAGAGTTCAAGAATCTATTACCTTTAAGAACTAAGGATAATGCAATCATTACAACTAAGGATATAAGTGGGGCCATTGGACCTCAGAAGCTGAAGCTATCACAATTTTTTTTTGGAGGAATCATGGGTTTAATGAGTCTGTTTATGGGATTATTTTAAAAACAAACAAACAAACAAACAAAACACAGGGTTATTGAACCCTATTGCTTGGTTTGCAAGGTAATCAATTAACATATTTGAGTCTTGCTGACTGAGGTGTTATTTCTTTTTGATAAATTCATGATCTCTTCAAGTATCTGTTATTGTCACACTAGATAGAGAATTCATGTACAGAATGATGTGGTTTACTTGCTCAAAGAATATTATGTAATAATGTTTAATATTATCAGCCATTTACATTAATTTATCATTTATATGTCATTGTGACTGGGTATACTCTGGGTATGGTTTGGAATTATTGTACATATTATAAGTACATCCTCAGTTATGCAGCATAACATGCATTTTTACCATCATATTTTCTTTAGTGAAATGAATATGAGATTTATGAATTATGGAAACTTATCATTCCAGAAACTAATTGCTCTTACAATGAGCTCGGGAGGCCCTGGAGAGAATATATGTACAACAGGAGGAGAGACAGGTACACATAAGATGCCCTGATGGAGGCTGGGAGAACAGCCAAATACATTCAAGAAGTCCATAGTTTGCTTATGATAGCAGCTATGTAGACCACAATTACTGGACATAGTCCAGTTTCTCTCTCTCATTCCAAAAGTGGCCTGGTGTCATGGAAGCTCCAACACATGCACCTCATTTAACTTAACGTTTTTTGTTTTGTTTTGTTTTGTTTTCCACTCAGTCTGGTGGCATGGTCAGAATCCATGCACCTAGGGCCTAGCACAATTACTGGATGTCTCAGAACCATGAGATGTGGTATGGTTACCTTTCCATCACATTTTCAGGTGTCATCATGGACACATTACTAAATTTGGCCTTGATCCAGACACATGGTGGTAAAAAGTGTTATATATTGCATAACTGCCTCAACTCTGTATTACATATGGGTATAAGTATCCTCCAAAGGGGGAGGAATGTAATATACTGTATATATTAAGTTTTTGTATGAGTTATATTTTGAAGAACTCTTACTGTTTAATTTGATCATTTACAAGGCTATACTAATGATTAGTGAAAATCCAGCAGTTCAACAGCTAAAGAAGTAAAAGAGTCCAGAGACAACCAGAATCTAAACAGGAAACCAGTTTCCCTGGTGACATCTCAATACTCAAAGAAGACAAGATTTCAAGGACTTTAAATGAACTTTTTGTTTTTTTTCCTTCAGTTATTATATATGCCATCTGGAATATGTATTCTCTGCAGAGGCCCTCCCTCTGTAGACATTGTCAAAGCATTGGTCCATGAGGGACTGCCCCACTGGATAAAATTTTCCCTTTCTCCCTTTCCTATATTGCTATTAACATATTGTTTGTTAGCATAGGATATTATATTCTGTTATTTTTTATAGTTTCATCAAGGAACACCCTGTATTTCTTGATGAAACAAAGGGGGAAATGTGATAAAATAATGGAACTTGACAGACACCCAGGAGCCCTCACCTGAAGTCTCATTTGGAATTAATTGAATTGGGTGAAACTGAGAGACAAAATACGTACTTGTGATGATTAAATTGGGACCACACCTGACCGGCCCTGAGTAGGGTGTTGTTCTCAGAAGTTGAACCTAGTTAAAGTTGATTAAATTGAGATCACATGTGGCCAACCCTGAGGAGAGTGTGTTCTCAGAGGCTGTGAACTTCGACATCAACAGGAGACTGCTCTTGACCAATCAACTTGAAGAACCTCCCCTTTCAGGGAGGAGGACAGGAAGGAAGAAGCGTGGAGCGGGGGGAGGAGGCTGGTGGATGGGAGATTGCTCATTTGGTTTGAGACATCAGCTTGATGGCAGGACTTCACATGGGCTGTTAGGAAAGCTAGGATTTCCATGCTATAAGGAATCTTTTCTCAATCTTTCTCTCTCTTCACTGTCTTATATCTTTTAATAAACCTTTAAAAGCCTAAACTCTTGTTGAATTTATCAGTGATTTTAGCTAGTTTCCCCCCCAAACTGCAGGGGACAGATTAGAACCCACATTTAGATTTTTAAACAACACACTGGGTACAGTTCCACACACACTCATCAGAATTTAGATCACATTAGTAAAAATGAATAACGACTAATAATGAAAAAAATATAATTTAAAAATTAAATAAGTTATTCCTGACCTACTTAAACAAGTAATTGAAAAATCAAAAGTGAGAAATGAGCAAGAAATGAAATCAACACCAACAATATTGAATTTACTCAAAAGCTTGCCATTGTAAGTTAATTGCCACAACAAAGAGACAAAAAAGAGGTCACATTGCCCCTTGGACAGAAATCTCAGATTAACTTTCCAAATGGAGATAGATGTCTAATAATGAAAACTCCAGAATACTCTATAAGCTCATTTGAAAATCTTTATGAAGAGGGATCATGGGCAATTATGATCATCATCATCCCATAAAGAAAAACAGTAGAGGGTAAAGAAAGCATGGCAGGATATCCAATTATGCAAAGTCATCCTGAGGATATTCCAAGTTTAAAATAAGAGGTAAATAAATAAAAAAGCAATAGAAAATATTAGCAAATATAATTTTAACAAACCATTTTCTCCATCCAGGACAGTGAAAATCTCACACTTCAATCAAAACATTACATTTCCTGATGAGTTTATAAAGATTTTAGCAATAGCATTTAAGAGAAGAAAGATGGAGAAAGCAGCCATATTTGACCAATTGTAAGTCTTGCTGGAATGATGAACTTTTAGTTAGGTGACCTGTATATAAGATATTTGAAAAAGGGAAGGATTTCCATTTGTTGGAGCAAAAACATCAATAATATCAATACCTACTCTCATATGTGATTGCTCTATAATTGATACAAAATCTTTAGAGAGTTACCTATATCAAGACTTCTTAAACTGTTTTCCACTTGAGACCCCTTTTCACTGAAGATATTGTTATATGACCCTAAGTATATAGATATATACATAACCTTTTCCTATTGTCATTTTTGTGACCCCCACATTTAGTCATGTGACCCCATATGAGGTTACAACACACAATTTAAGAAGTTTTGATCTATATGCAAAACAAGGGCATGCTCAATGAAAGTATCAGTAAGGAACAAGACTTTTATAAAACATCTTCAATGATGGGCCGCATCTTTACACTTTTCATAATTAGAGGTAATAAATAAAAGATCTTCTGTTTCTTGTTTGTTGATTAGAAAACAATAACATTTGATTAGGAATAATTTAATGCTGCTTTACAGTCTCTTTTATAATCAGATATCTCACATGCATATATCAACGTTTTTAAAAAGATATAATATTGGGAATGTCCCTGTTCAATGACCTAATGATGATGTATCAGGTGAGAAATAAACCAGGAACATGCACATTCTTCATGGGTATATGCTGCTGTGACGAAGATGATCAAGGACAGAATAAAAAGTCAAAGAGTAGTTCCATTTACATAGTTGAGATACGTCAGATGTTCCCCTTTGTGTATCATGCTGAGCAAATCATATAAAAATTTGGGATATTTTTCAGAAAGTTATCAGTGAATTTATTCATTTTCTATTTTACCTATTGGTCCTAGAATATAAGGGCAGTTTTTCTGATAAGTTTTTGAGTGCTGTCTAGGCTTTTTTTTCTTTTTTATCATGACTTTCAGGTCATCCAATAATTTTAAAATGATCTCTCCTTGATCTATTTTCTTTCTTCCTTTCTTCCTTCCTTTCTTTCTTTCTTTCTTTCTTTCTTTCTTTCTTTCTTTCTTTCTTTCTTTCTTTCTTTCTTTCTTTCTTTCTTTCTTTCTTTCTTTCTTTCTTTCTTTCTTCTTTCTTTCTTTCTTTCTTTCTTTCTTTCTTTCTTTCTTTCTTTCTTTCTTTCTTTCTTTTTTTTCTGAGGCAATTGGGGTTAAGTGACTTGCCTAGGGTCACACAGCTAGTAAGTGTTTTGTGTCTGAGGTCAAATTTGAACTCAGGTCCTCCTGACTCCAGGGCCGGTGCTCTATCCACTGCACCACCTACCTGACCCTCCTTGATCTATTTTCCAGGTCAGTTCTTTTTCCAAAGAGATATTTCACATTATCTTCTATTTTTTTCATTCTTTTGTTTTTGTTTTATTGTTAGCATTGAAGTAATGAGCTTTCATTTGTTTAATTCTAAATGGAACTCTTTTCTTTAAGGAACTCTTTTCTTCAGTGAGGTTTTGCACCTCCTTTTCCATTTGGCAAATTCTATTTTTAAGCAGTTCTTCTCTTCAGTGAATTTGTGTAAATCTTTTTCTATTTGGCCAATTTGGTTTTTCAAAGCATTTTTTTCTCCTCATTGGATTTTTTTACCTCTTTTGCCATTTGGTCCATTCGGTTTATGAGGTGTTATTTTCTTTCATACTTTTGTGTGCCTCCTTTACTGAACTTTTTTTTCATTATTTTCTTGCATCACTCTCATTTTCTCTTCCCAAATTTTCCTCTACCTGCCTTAGCTGATTTTTAAAATCCTTTCTGAGTTATCCTAAGGCCTGAGGTCAACTTTATATTTTTCTCTGAGGCTTTGGAGGTATGTATGAGTTTTGACTTTGCTGTCTTCTTTTGAATGTGTGTTTTGATCTTCTTTGTCACCATAGTAACTTCCTATAGTAAGATTTTTTTCTGTTTGTTTTTTTTTCCCCAACCTATTTCTTGACTTTTCACTCTGCTAACATGGGGCTTTGCTTGCAGGCCAAAGGTCACATTGTTCCAAGTTTCAGGTTTTTTGTTTTTTCGCTGCAGATGTTTTCAGAGATACTTCTTGGGACCTGTAAGTTTTCACTTCTTCCAAGGTGGTATGGTCTAAGGAGAGGTGTGTATACTACTCTACTGGCCTGTGTTCTGATCTGTGAGTGACCATAACCCTGCTTTTCTGTGCTGGAATTGTGATGAGGGTCATGGTTCCACTGAGGCCTCAAGCTCTGGTGTGCAAGTATTCCTTCTAGGCTTGGGATTGTCATACAGGCCTGCAATCCACATGCAAGTATTGGCAAAGGAACAGAGTCCTGACTGCAGGTTCAGCAAAGATGCAATTGTAATCTCCTGAGCAGTTGTTGGACTCCCTTATTTTCTGTGGGCTGAGAGCTCTGGAAGCAGCCAGAAATTTTTTGAAAAAAAAATATTTTTTCTACTAATTACATGTAAAACCAATTTTTAACATTTGTTTTCTCAAAAAATGGAGTTCTAAATTATCTTTCTTTCTTCTTCCACTCTCCCTCATTGAGAAGGCAATCAATTTTACATAGATTATACATGAGTAGTTATGCAAAACATATTTCCGTATTATTCATGTTGTGAAAGAAAACACAGACAACAGAAAACAAGACAAATAAAGAAAGTAAAAAATATGCTTAGATCTATATTCAGACTCCATAAGTTGTTTTTTATGTTTTTGTTTTTGTTTTTTTCTGGAAGTAGATAGAATTTTTATTCATAAGTCCTTCAGAATTTTCTTGTATCATTATATTGCTGAAAATAGCTGTCTTTCACAGTTAATCATAATACAATATTGCTGTTACAATGTGCATTATTTTCTTGCTTCTGGCTACTTCAATTGATATCAGTTTATGTAAGTCTTCCTACATTTTCAGAAACCATCTTGCTTCTTCATTACTTTTTTTTTTTCTTTTTTGCAGGGTAATGAGGATTAAGTGACTTGCCCAGAGTCACACAACTAGTGTCAAGTGTCTGAGACCAGATTTGAATTCAGGTCCTCCTGAATCCAGGGCCGGTGCTTTATCCACTGTGTGACCTAGCTGCCCCCGTCTTCATTTCTTATAGCACATTCAACCATTCAGCAATTGATGGACATCTCCCCAATTTCTAATTTTTTGCCCCCACAAAAAGTTGCTATAAATATTTTTGAATATATACATTTATATAAATTTTCTTTCTTTTCCTTCCTTCCTTCCTTCCTTCCTTCCTTCCTTCCTTCCTTCCTTCCTTCCTTCCTTCCTTCCTTCCTTCCTTCCTTCCTTCCTTCCTCCCTCCCTCCCTCCCTCTGTCTGTCTCTGTGTCTGTCTCTGTGTCTGTCTCTCTTTCCCTTTGGGTTACTGATCTGATCGTGGTATTTCTGGGCCAAAGGGTATTCACCATTTTGTAGCCTTTTGAGCATAGTTGCAGATTGTTCTCCAGAATGGTTGGATTGATCAACACCACCACCAACAGTGCTTTACTGTCCTAATTTGCCTATATCACCACCCCCAAACATCTTGTCGTGTCATTTCCCTTTTTTTTTTCTTTTTTTTTAGTGAGGCATTTGGGGTTAAGTGATTTGCCCAGGGTCGCACAGCTAGTAAGTGTTAAGTGTCTGAGGCCGGATTTGAACTCATGTACTCCTAACTACAGGGTCTGTATTCTATCCACTGCACCACCTAGTTGCCCCATGTTATTTCCCTTTTTATGTCCTATTAGCCAATATAATGGGTTTTAAGTGGTACCAAAGAGTTGTTTTAATTTGCTTTTCTCTAATCAATACTCAATTAGGGCATTTTTTCATATGACTATAGATAGCTTTGTTGTTGTTGTTGTTGTTTTTATCTGAACATTAGCTGTTCCTATCTTTTGAACATTTATCACTTGAAGAATGACATAATCTTATGAATTTGACTCTATCTCTACATAATGAAGAAATGAGGCCTTTATCAGACAAACAGTTGTAGTTATGATTATTGTGTATTTTTTCTTCATGCTATTTTCACCTGCTTATTCTCTCCTTTCACCTTCTCTCTTTTCAAAAACATTGTGCCTTTAACCATCACTTCCCCAATCTGCCCTCCATGCTGTCAGCTCTCCTATTTTCTTTTATTCTCCCCTCATACTTCTGTTATGGGGAAATAGGTGGGAGGTTTGGGATAGGGGTTTGGGGTTGGGATAGGAGTTGGGGTTCTTAGGAATTCCTCTTGAAAGAATTATACCCTCTTGCACACAAATTCAATAGAATAAGATAGTAGTTTTTCAGGGGCTGGGGAAGGGAAACCAAGAGAGAAATCCTTGGACTTCTCATTGGGAGAAGACATGGCACAGAGTGTGGCTCTGAGATACCAATTTCCTCAAGCAACAGACAGGCAGATACTTTTATAGAGATCCAATGGTGGTCCGATGAGGTGATCATTTGCCTGTAGAAAGTTCCTCAATTGACGGAGGACCATCCCCCACTGGTGGTGGCTGGAGGAGTTGGGTGAGGGGTGGCTGCAGATCTCTCAAGCCATCTGTCTCCTCCAGCCACAAAGGCAGCAACCACACCTAATCTTATCTCCCCAGGGGTGAGGGGGATTGGAATGAAGGGTGGTGGTCCTGGAGCTAGATCAGTCCAGATCAAGTTCCACTTATCTCTTAAGGTGTGTCTTTCCTTTGGTTTAGTTTCTCAAGGAGAAGGTTCTTTGATGTGCCCCAGAGAACTTTTGGGGTAGCCTGGGACCATAAGACTTCCCTTTAGGATAATTTAGATTTCTATATTTGAATGGGTGTGTATGTTATTGTCTCTTTCAGCCAATTCTGATGACATATTAGTACCGGAAACAACTTTGGTGGTACTTGGGCATGTCAATCATAGAAGCACATTTCATTAGGGGATTTCCCATCACTTCCCCATTCATCTCATAATTTATTTATCCAGTTTCCTGTATCTTTGTTCTGTCTACCCTAGATAGAATTACTTGTATCACTTGTTCTGAATTTTCCTTGGTAGACTTACTGATTAAAACCATGTTTATGTAAAGTTACTTTAATGTATTGATATTGAAATATCTTTTTTATACACAACTGGAAACTGATTTAATATTACCATATTTGGATGATAAAAATTAAACATTCAAAATAATTCAAATCAATTACATTATACAGAATTTACTTTGGTCCTTCAGTTTCCTTCTGGTCCTGTAGTCTTATTAAAGTCAGAATAAATAATCTCATGTTTCATTTTGTTATGTATGAATAATTTTGGCTGATGGTTGGCATATTTACTCTACTCTTAGTCAACTTTATTCCTCTTATTCCTCAAAGATTTGAAGTTCTTATTCATTTATTCTCAACTTTTATTCTCAACTTTTATTCTCAACATTTATTCTCAACATTTATTCTCAACTTTAAAGCTCTGTATATGCCAGTTCTGAGAAAAAAAATCCATAATCATTTTTACCATTCACAAAACTACTGCCATCAACCTATACTAACATTCACAAAAACAAATAAAAGAATGGTGCCTCTAAAAATATTATTTTAGTGATAACACAATTGAAATCTAGTGGTAACTACCACTAGGTTTGGGGAAAAACAACACTCAGCACTCTTTGTTTCCCTTCCAAATTTGGTCACCCTTTAGAGCTGAGTAAATCCCCCAGTCTCTGAGCTAAGAAAGAGACTTCAGATGCCATCTAGTCCATTTTGTACTTCTAGAGGAAAGCTATCTATGAGATCCCTGACAAATGATCATTCAGGCCCACCCTTGTAGACTTCCTGGAATTAGGAATTCACAGTTATGTGTACCGAGTCATTTCTCTTGGGAGTAGCTCTAATTTTTTTGAATTTGTTCTTGGAGTTAATCCAGAGAAAAGTGAACAGGTGATGCCTCAATTATTTTTTTAAATAACTAAATCCTTAACATTTTCTAGTCACTGATGATACAAATGCAAGTAGCTTGTATTCATAGGGCAAATGATTTTTATGTCCTTTCCAGGAATGCTCATGTTAATTTTATTATCATTCTAAGAGCAACACTTATTGGAGGATGAAGGGTACAGGGTGGGAGGTTAAGGACACTTTCATAGCAACATAGTGCAGAGATGACTGTGAAATGTCATGCTGGTCCTGAGACTGAGTAAGATCAAATGAAGGCACAAATTGTTTCACAGGCAGCAACATGACATTCTGATTAATTTTTAACCCAGTACAAAGGGGGAAATACCCAGACCTAATTATGTAAAATATACCTCTACATACAGACTAGCCTGTATACATACATAGATGCATATTTGTGAAAGGTGAAAGGGTTAGGGATGAGACGAGAATTAAGAATAAAGAAATGTCTATTGTCCCAATGGTCCTGTGCATTTACATGGACAGCATAACATACTCATTCATTAATATACCAACGATTGAGTGAGCACTGTCTAGGAATGATTAATTAGAATCTTGTTTATATAACCAACATGACCCTCCTTGCTTATGAAAAGCTGTAAATATTTGCCACAAGCTGAGTATGCCCATTGCCATAAATTAACAAACCTGAACATTATGTCATGTCAAGTAGTCATCATACCAAGATTTAATTAAGATTGCCTAAGGAGAAACACTTTTTTATTGCATTAGGTTCCTGAGTACCTCACTTCCACAATTCTCTGGCCATCTATCCTTCTCCAGGAGCACTTGGGGACCACCTTATGGATATGAAAAAAAAATCCAATTTCTTCTCCATCACATATTGAATGTTTATCCCCAGGGAAGTGACTTCCATTATAAGTTCCCACATCAAATATGTTTCAGAGAAGTTGATGATCTCCATTGATAGTAGAAGTATTCTAATGGGGAAATTCCCTATAAAACACAATTACAGTTAATCTATATAATGTCATGTATATAACTATATACACCCATTGTCCCTTCCAGTGTGTAATGATTGGAATGACACCCCCTGCTGGAGGCCTACCATAGGAAAGCTCCACCATGAAGAGAATGCCTCTGAGGGCAAGACCATGTGGCTTTTCCTTGGCATCAGGAAGTGACGTTTACTCATGGGTACTGTCTATCAAGGCTACCAGCCAAACAACTTGAGGAGCCTCCCATTTCTGGGAGGAACACACGAAGTAGGAAGCAGACGCTGGGGAGGAAATCTCCCTCTTTGGCTTCCTGACTTCACCATGATGGAGGAGAGAGATTCCAGAAGACTTCACAGGGGAATTGAGGAAAGATAGAATTGCCAGGCTGTAGGAATTCTGTTCTCAATCTTTCTCTTTCTATCTTTCAATAAACCCTTAAAAACCTAAACTGTGTAATTTAAAATTCTAAATGTGGGTTCTAATCTGTTCCCCCAGATTTTGGGGAAACTGACTAAAATCACTGATAAAACAAGTTTAGGCTTTTAATGGTTTATTAAAAGATAGAAAGAGAAAGATTGAGAACAGAATTCCTACAGCCTGGCAATCCTATCTTTCCTCAATTCCTCTGTGAAGTCTTCTGGAGTCTCTCTCCTCCACCACGGTGAAGTCAGGAACCCAAAGAGAGAGAACTCCTCCCCCAGCGTCAGCTTCCTACTTTGTGTGTGCCTCCCAGAAATGGGAGGCTCCTCAAATTGATTGGCTGGTAGCCTTGATAGACAGTACTCATGAGTAAACGTCACTTCCTGGTGCCAAGGAAAAGCTGTATGGCCTTGCCCTCAGAGGCATTTTCCTCATGGTGGAGCTTTCCTATGGTAAGTCTCCAGCAGGTGGCATCATTCCAATCATTACAAGTGCCTGAGATGAATTCTTCCTGAAGCAACAGAACACCTTTTTAATCCCATTAAACAGATCTGATGCTTCCAGAATGAATCTTTTCTGTATTTTGCCACATTTGGTATCTTTCCTTTCTTCAAACACCTTGTCTATTTGTCATTTAATGCCTTTACATTGATATTGCTTTCCATATGGACCTCATTTTTGTCTCAGACAGTGTAATAGACAAGGGATTAGTTAAACTCAGAATTGGTCAGCAAGAGAAGATTGGGGCTGTACTGCAATTGGAAAATGAAAAAGTTCTAATGACCTCAGCTTCTCACTGAAATAACAGCATTATGCACATGTATGTATGTATGTATGTATATACATATATGTGCATGCAATATCTATTGTGTGTGTATATATATGTATGTATAAAAACACATGCACTCATCTGGTTATTCTATACAGCCATTAGTCCTGGAATACCAATTCAAATTGAAAATAAACTAAAAGGCAATAGTGAGAAACATATTGGGCATGAGGGAACTTCAACAAATTGAAAAATGAGTCATTATGAAGGAGAATTAGTATTAAGGATTATATTTAAAATAGTATGAGAAAAACAGTGACAAGAAAAATGTGTGAAAAAAAAAAATTATTTGATATATTGGTATTCTTACTTCAAGAAGTGACCAAACATGAGATAGAGTATATTATAAAATGCAAAGTGGATGATTTTGATTATATTAAATTAAAACATTTTTGTACAAACAGAAGCAATGCATCCAAAATTGGAAGGGAGGCAGAAAGCTGGGAAACAATTTTTGAGGCCAGTGCTTCTGATAAAGGCCTCATCTCTAAAATATATAGGGAATTAAATCAAATTTATAAGAATCCAAGTCATTCCCCAATTGAGAAATGGTCAAAGGATATGAACAGGCAGTTTTCTGATGAAGAAACCAAAGCTATCTATTCCCATATGAAAAAATGCTCTAAATCTCTAATGATTAGAGAGATGCAAATTAAAACAACTCTGAGGTACCACCTGACACCTATCAGATTGGCTAAAATGACAAAAAAGGAAGATAATAAATGTTGGAGAGGCTGTGGGAAAATTGGAACACTAATGCATTGTTGGTGGAGCTGTGAGCTGATCCAACCATTCTGGAGAGCAATTTGGAATTATGCCCAAAGGGCGATAAAGCTGTGCATACCCTTTGACCCAGCAATCCCACTTTTAGGTCTTTTGCCCAAAGAAATCATGGAAGGGGGAAAGGGACCCACATGTACAAAAATATTTATAGCTGCTCTTTACGTGGTAGCAAGGAATTGGAAGTTGAGGGGGTGCCCATCAATTGGGGAATGGCTGGACAAGTTGTGGTATATGAATACAATGGAATACTATTGTGCTGTAAGAAATGATGAGCAGGAAGAGTTCAGAGAAACCTGGAGGGTCTTACATGAGCTGATGATGAGTGAGATGAGCAGAACCAGAAGAACATTGTACACAGTATCATCAACATTGAGTGTTGACCTACTGTGATGGACTATATTCTTCTCACCAATGCAATGGTACAGAAGAGTTCCAGGGAACTCATGATAGAAGAGGATCTCCAAATCCAAGAAAAAAAAAAGAAAGAAAGAACTGTGGAGTATAGATGCTGATTGAACCATATTATTTCTTTTGTTTTGGGTGCTGTTGTTTTTTTTTTTTCTATTTTGAGGTTTGGCATCACTGCTCTGATTCTTTCTCTTGTAACAGGATTAATGCAGAAATAGGATTAATGTTATTATGTGTATATATATATGTGTGTGTATATATATATCTATATGTATATGTATAGATATATATAGATATAACCTATATCAGATTACCTGCTGTCTAGGGGAGGGGGGAGGGAGGGGAGGGAGGGAGAAAAATCTGAAATTGTAAAGCATGTATAAACAAAAGTTGAGAACTATCTTTACATGTAACGGAAAAAATAAAATATCTCATAAAACCAAAAAAAAAAAAAAAAAGAAGTGAGAGCCAAGAAGGGCCCAAAGATTGATTGGACTTCTGTGATGAACTTGCTGAAAACATGGACAAGATTTAAACAGAATTAATATTCACCAATGGCTTGCTCTCTCCACAGACAGTATTCAACATCAATATGCTTACCAATCCATTTAAGTTTTTCAGGGAGTATTTGAGTTTAGCCCAAACATTGAAAGTAACCAGTTTGCTTAAAAAAAAAATCTATCAGCTTATCCTGACCAAGGGCCAAAAAGGATGCATTAGTCTGCCATCTTTTTATGTGCCAAGAAATAGATTGGGAGAAGCAGACATTCTCAGCATGATAGTAGCAGCAGCTTTTGAGTTTGGGAAATCATTTCAGGCAACCTTTTTATATTTCTGTACTTTACTGACCTACATGAAACTACTGTAAAGGGTCACCCAAAAGATCAACCTGTATGTTTGTTTCCCTGCTTCAAGGCATTGCTTGTGAGTGGTATGATTAAATGCTATATTTGTTATCTGTGCTGACTCTATCTTTTTCTAAAGTTTGCTCACTGTGCTCCTTAGAGGCACATTATGGAAAGGTTCTGTTGCAGCATGGAGGTCATTTCCCCATTAGATAGGCAGTCAGGGTTTTTATATCCCAGCCCCGGATTTTAAGGAAGTATTTTAACACTAGAAGGTTAGGATAGGCAGGCAATTTGAGGTGTCAGTTCGATTTGCAAATGCATTAAAGTTGAGTTATAGTAGGGTCCAAATGTGAGAGTGATTTGGATAAAGGTAAGAGTGTTTTGGACTCAGGTGAGTTTTTAGAGTCAAGAATGAACACTCAATCAGACCTCTATTCCTCCAAGACCATATATAAACCATGGGGCAGCTAAATGTTTAGAGCTGGCCCTGGACTCAAGGGTACCTGAGTTCAAATCTCACTTCAGACACGTGTGATCCTGGGCAAGTCACTTAACTATAATTGCCTTAAAATATCCAGGATCATCTCATATATATCTTATTGCTGGACCCAGATGATTTTGGAGGAGAGAGTGAGGTTAGAGACCTTGCACAGCCCTCCCTCAGTTAAATCCAATTTACTGCAAGTCATGACTGCTATAAATATTTGTCAATTACATGTATAAAATTAGCATTCATTTTTAAAATTTTGCGATACAAATTCTCACCATCCCTTTTACACTTCCCCCACTTATTGAGAAAGCAAGCAAGCAATATAATATAAATGTGAGGTCATGCAAAACATTTCTATAAAAGCCATTTTGTAAAAAATGAACACACTGGGGCAGCTAGGTGGCACAGTGTATAGAGTTCTGGCACCGGAGTCAGGAGGACCTGAGATCAAAGCTGGCCTCAGACACTTGACACTTACTAGCTGTGTGACCCTGGGGGAGTCACTTAACCCCAATTTCCTCACAAAAAACAAAAACAAAAAACACCATACACACAAAACAAAAACAAAAATGAATACACAAACATAGACCAAAAGTAAAAATAAAGCAAAAGAAGGATGGTTCAATATATATTCATAGTTGATTAATTCTCTCTCTTGGGATGGATAGTGTTTTTCATCATAGATCATTTGGAATTGTCTTAGATCATTGTTTGGATCAGAATAGCCAAGTCTTTAACAGTTGATCATCATTACAATATTGATGTTGTTTTGGAAAATATTCTCCTGGTTCTCCTCACTTCACTTTGTACGACTTCATATAAATCTTCCCAGATTTTTCCGAAACCATCCTCCTGGCCATTTCTTAAAATATTCCATCAAAATCAAAAAACACCACTTGTTCAGCCATTCCCCAATTGATATCCATCCCCTTGATTTCTAATTCTTTGCCATGACAAAAATAGCTGCTACAAATATTTTTGTACAAAAAGGTCCTTTTCTCTTTTCTTTGATCTCTTCAGAATACATAACTAGTAGTGGTATAGCTGGATTAAAGTGGAAGCACAGTTTGATATTATTTGGCAGTAGTTACAAATTGTTCTATAGAATGGTTGAACTAGTTCATAACTCCACCAACAGTGTATGTGTCCCAATTTTTCCTCATACCCTTTAGCATTTACTATTTTCTTTTTTTTTGTTGTGTTAGCCAATTTGATAAGTATGAGATGGTATTTCAGAATTGTCTTAGTTTGCATTACCCTAATCAATAATGGTTTCAAGCATTTTTCATGTGATTATTGATATATTTAATTTCTTCTTGTGAAAACTGCTTATTCCTATTCTTTGGACATTTATCAGCTGGAGAATAGCTATTTTTTTTTGTAAATTAAGCTAAATTCATTACATATTTGAGAAATTAGGTTTTTAACAGAAAGATACATTTTCTCATTTTGTGTTTTCCTTCTAAATTTGGGTACTTTAGTTTTTTGTTTGTTTGGTTTTTTTGCATGAGTGAAAAATATTTTTAATCTCATTTAATTGAAATTACCCCTTTTACTTTTTGTGATTCTCTTAATCTCTTGTTTGGTCATAAATTCTTCCCTTATTCATAGATCTAACAAATACATTTTTTATGTTCCCTTAAATTACTTATGCTATCACCCTTTATATCTAATTTATTTATTTATTTTGACCTTATCTTGAAATATGGAGTGAGATTTTGGTACATGTCTAGTTTTTACCTTCTAGTTTTCCCAGCAATTTTTGTCAAATAGTGAGTTCTTGTCCCAAAAGCTTGTACTTTGGGTTTCTTGAACACTGGATTACTATGGTTATTTATTGTTGTGTATTGTGAATTTATTCTATTCCACTTATTCACCACTCTAGTTCTTAGCAAGTACTGGAATGTTTTCATAATTACCAATTTGGAATATAGTTAAAAATATGATAATGCTGGCTCCATTTCTTCATATTTTTTTATTGACTCCATTTATATTCTTGACCTTTTCTTCTTACGGATACATTTTCTATTTCTTGTTTTTTTTTTTCCTAGCTCTATAAAATAATTGTTTGGTAGTTTGATATGACACAATAAGTATGTTAACTTAGATAGAATTGTCATTTTTTAAATATTGGTTCACTCTATCCATCAGCAATTGCTCTTTCTCCAATTGTTTAGACCTGTTTAGATCTGTATTTGTGTGAAAAGTGATTTGTAATTATGTTCAAATAATACCTGGGTTTGTATTGGCAGGAATTCACCTGAGGATTTTATGTTGTTTGTAATTATTTGAAATAGACATTCAATTTCCAAATATGCCTGTTGGGTTTTGATAGTAGTATGCAGAAATGCTGATGATTTAAGTTGGTTTATTTTACATTCTACAACTTTGCTAAATTAGTTAATTATTTTTACTATTTTTAGTTGATTCTCTAGGCTTCTCTAAATACATCAACATATCGTGTGCAAAGAGCGATGGTTTTGTTTCTTCATTGCCTATTTTTATTCCTTCAATTTCTTTTTATTATCTTATTGCTATAACTAGTATTTATATGTAATATTTAATAGTAGTGGTGATAATAGACACCCTTGATTTAAACCTCATCTAACTGGAAGGCTTCAAGTTTAGAAATGTTACAGATAATGTTTGCTATTGATCTTAGAAGGATATTACTTACCACTTTAAAAAAGACTCCATTTATTCCAATGTTTTCCTGTTTTGTTTGGTTGTTTAACAAGAATGAGTGCTATATTTTGTCAAAAGTTTTTTTTTTCCCTACATCTATTGAGATAATCATTGGATTTTTGTTTTTTCTTATTAATATGGCCAATTATGCTTATAGTTTTCCTAATATTGAATCAGCCCTACATTTAGAGCATTAGCCTTACTTGGTGATAGTATATGATCTTTTTTACATATTGCTGTAATCACCTTCTTAGTAATTCATTTTTTTGCAAAAGATATTCATTAAAGAAACTATTCTATAATTTTTTCTAGTTGTTTTTGCTCTCCCTGGTTCAAGCATTAAAACAATGTATGTTTCATAAAAAGTAATTTGGTGGGAGTCTTTCTTAAAAGATTTTTTTTTAATGTATGAGGTATTTTATTTTTTCCATTACATGTAAAGATGGTTCTCAACTTTTGTTTATACATGCTTTACAATTTCAGATTTTTCTCCCTCCCTCCCCTCCCTCCCCCCTCCCCTAGACAGCAGGTAATCTGATATAGGTTATATCTATATATCTCTATACATATACATATAGATATATATATACACACACATATATATATACACATAATAACATTAATCCTATTTCTGCATTAATCCTGTTACAAGAGAAAGAATCAGAACAGTGATGCCAAAGCTCAAAATAGAAGAAAAAATAAAACAGCACCCAAAACAAAAGAAATAATATGGTTCAATCAGCATCTATACTCCACAGTTCTTTCTTTCTTTTTTTTTCTTGGATTTGGAGATCCTCTTCTATCATGAGTTCCCTGGAACTCTTCTGTACCATTGCATTGGTGACAAGAATATAGTCCGTCACAGTAGGTCAACACTCAATGTTGATGATACTGTGTACAATGTTCTTCTGGTTCTGCTCATCTCACTCATCATCAGCTCATGTAAGACCCTCCAGGTTTCTCTGAACTCTTCCTGCTCATCATTTCTTACAGCACAATAGTATTCCATTGTATTCATATACCACAACTTGTCCAGCCATTCCCCAATTGATGGGCACCCCCTCAACTTCCAATTCCTTGCTACCACGTAAAGAGCAGCTATAAATATTTTTGTACATGTGGGTCCCTTTCCCCCTTCCATGATTTCTTTGGGCAAAAGACCTAAAAGTGGGATTGCTGGGTCAAAGGGTATGCACAGCTTTATCGCCCTTTGGGCATAATTCCAAATTGCTCTCCAGAATGGTTGGATCAGCTCACAGCTCCACCAACAATGCATTAGTGTTCCAATTTTCCCACAGCCTCTCCAATATTTATTATCTTCCTTTTTTGTCATTTTAGCCAATCTGATAGGTGTCAGGTGGTACCTCAGAGTTGTTTTAATTTGCATCTCTCTAATCATTAGAGATTTAGAGCATTTTTTCATATGGGAATAGATAGCTTTGGTTTCTTCATCAGAAAACTGCCTGTTCATATCCTTTGACCATTTCTCAATTGGGGAATGACTTGGATTCTTATAAATTTGATTTAATTCCCTATATATTTTAGAGATGAGGCCTTTATCAGAAGCACTGGCCTCAAAAATTGTTTCCCAGCTTTCTGCCTCCCTTCCAATTTTGGATGCATTGCTTCTGTTTGTACAAAAATGTTTTAATTTAATATAATCAAAATCATCCATTTTGCATTTTATAATATACTCTATCTCTTGTTTGGTCAAAAACTGTTCTCCTTTCCAAAGATCTGATAGGTACACTATTCCTTTCTCTCCTAATTTACCTATGGTATCACCTCTTATGTCTAAATCATGTATCCATTTTGACCTTATTTTAGTATAAGGTGTAAGATGTTGGTCTATGCCTAATTTCTGCCATACTATCTTCCAGTTTTCCCAGCAGTTTTTGTCAAATACTGAGTTCCTATCCCAGAAGCTGGAGTCTTTGGGTTTATCAAACACTACATTACTAGTATCATTTACTACTGCATTTCCTGAGCCTAGCCTATTCCATTGATCTACCACTCTATTTTTTAGCCAGTACCAGATAGTTTTGATGACTGCCGCTTTATAGTAAAGCTCCAGGTTTGGTACCGCTAACCCACCTTCCTGTGAATTTTTTTTCATTATTTCCCTGGATATTCTTGATTTTTTGTTTTTCCAGATGAATTTTGTTATTATTTTTTCTAGCTGTATAAAATAATTTTTAGGTAGTCTGATTGGTATGGCACTGAATAAGTAAATTAATTTAGGCAATATTGTCATTTTTACTATATTAGCTCTGCCTATCCATGAGCAATTGATATCTTTCCAATTATTTAGATCTGATTTGATTTGTGTGAAGAGTGTTTGGTAGTTGTGTTCATAGAGTTCCTGGGTTTGTCTTGGCAAGTAGAATCCCAAGTATTTTATATTATCTACTGTTACTTTAAATGGAATTTCTCTTTCTATCTCTTGCTGCTGGACTTTGTTGGTCATGTATAGAAATGCTGATGATTTATGTGGATTTATTTTATATCCTGCTACTTTGCTAAAGTTGTTAATTGTTTCAAGTAATTTTTGACTTGATTCTCGAGGATTCCTTAAGTATACCATCATATCATCTGCAAAGAGTGATAGTTTTGTTTCCTCCTTGCCTATTCTAATTCCTTTAATTCCTTTCTCTTCTCTGATTGCTAAAGCTAACATTTCTAGAACAATATTAAATAATAGGGGTGATAATGAACATCCCTGTTTCACCCCTGATCTTATTGGGAAGGCCTGTAATTTATCTCCATTGCATATAATACTTGCTGATGGCTTTAGGTAGATACTGTTTATTATTCTAAGGAAAGCTCCCTCTATTCCTAAACTCTCTAGTGTTTTTATTAGGAATGGGTGCTGTACTTTGTCAAAAGCTTTCTCTGCATCTATTGAGATAATCATATGATTTTGGTTGGTTTTCTTATTGATGTGGTTGATTATGTTAATAGTTTTCCTAATGTTGAACCAGCCCTGCATTCCTGGTATAAATCCCACCTGGTCATAGTGTATTATCCTGGTGATCACTTGCTGTAATCTCCTTGCTAATATCTTATTTAAGATTTTAGCATCAATATTCATTAGGGAAATTGGTCTATAATTTTCTTTCTCTGTTTTGGCTTTGCCTGGTTTTGGTATCACCACCATATTTGTGTCATAAAACGAATTTGGTAGAACTCCTTCTTCACCTATTTTTCCAAATAATTTGTATAATATTGGAATTAATTGTTCTTTAAATGTTTGGTAAAATTCACCCATAAACCCATCTGGCCCTGGGGATTTTTTCTTAGGGACTTCATTAAAAAGATTTTTTTTAAAATAGTTTATATAGTATTTGGATTAACCATTCCTTAAATATTTGGTAGAATTGACATGTGAATTCACCTGGTCCTCAGGAGTTTTTCTTAGGGAACTCATTTATGACTTCTTTAATTTCTTTATATGATAGTATCATTTAAGTATTCTATTTTCTCTCCTATTAATCTAGGCAGTATATATTTTTATAAATATATATCCATTTCACTTAAATGATCAGTTTTACTGACATATAATTGGATAAAATAATACAATAATTGCTTTCATTTCATTTTCATTGGTGGTGAATTCAGTTTTCATTTTTTCATACTGGTAATTGTTTTTTATATCAAATTAACCAGTGGTTTATCTATTTTATTATTTTTCATAAAACCAGCTCCTTTTTTCATTTATTAATTCAACATTTTTTTATTTTGAAATTTATTCATTTTTTAATTTTTAATGATTCCTATTTTATTGTTTAATTGAGGTTTTATAACTTTTGTTTTTAATTTTGTAGTTTGTTGTTTGCTGCCTCCCCAGTTCATTGATCTATTCTTTCTTAAATTTGTTCTTTAATCCCTTTATTCCTTAGGATCAAATTATTTACTTTCAAATTAATTGTTAATCTATACTCCATATCCCTTTATTGATGACATTTTTTATTATGTTATGTTCTAAAAAGAGTACAATTAGTCTTTCTGATTTTCTTCACTGGTTATCAGGTGCCCTTATACATGCTTAATTTGGTGAAACTTCCATGTATATCTGAGAAAGAGGTATAATTCATTCTATTCCTGCTCAGTTTTCTCCAATTTCATATTTGACTTTTCTAAGATTCTATTCATATCCTTAATGGATTTTTATTTAATGCTTATATTTATTTAGTTTTGAGAGAAAAAAGTAGAAGTTCCGCAGTAGTACAGTTTTAAGTGAGATTTTTTTTTTCTCCTTCCTCCTCTCCCTTCCTCTGTCCCCCAGGGAATGCCTCTTTCTCAACTATTCATTTCTTTTTACATCATCCCAAAATAATTTACTCATTTCTGTGCTCCTTTTCTATGTAGAATCCTTCTAACTGCCCTCATAATGATAAAAGTCTTAGAAATTACATGTATAATATTTCCATATAGAGATTTAAACAATTCAAACTTATTGAGCCATTTATGATTTCTTTTTTATATTTACCTTTTTATGTTTCTCTTGTGTCTTGTATTTGAAAGTAAAATTTTCTATTCAGCTTTATTCTTTTCATCAGAAATACTTGGAAATCCTTTATTTCATTAAATAGCCACTTTCTCATTAACATAGTATGCCCAGTTTTAATGGGTAGGGTATTTTTGGTTGTAAGTCCATTTTTTTTGTTTGTTTTTTTATCCTTCCAGAATATCATAGTCTAAGCCCTTTGTTCCCTTAACATGGCAGTGTTATTTTTTTGTGTGATCCTGACTGTGACTCCATGGTATTTAAATGGTTTCTTTTTGGATGTTTGCAGTATTTTCCTGGACCTTATAATATTCTTGGGAGTTCCCATTTTGTGATGTCTTTCTGGTGTTGATCATGAGAATACTTCAATTTCTATTTTACCCTCAATTATTAAAATATTGAGGCAGTTTCCTTGCTGCATTCTTGAAATATGATATGTAGTCTCTTTACTTGATCATTGCTTTAAGATAATTCATCAATTCTTATTATATTTTCCAGGCCAGCTACTTTTTCCTATGAGATATTTCATATTTTCTTCTATTTTTTCATTCTTTTTCATTTTGTTTTATTTTTTCTTGATATTTCAAGGAGTAATTAGCTTCTACTTACAAATTCTGATTTTCAAGGAGTGATTTTCATCAGTGTGTTGTGAGATTTAAAATTGGATATAAAAGCATTTAACTCTCCCTTTAACTTTTCCCTTATATATCTCCCAGACCACTAAGAAAAAGAAATCTCTGAGCTTTAATCAGTGAGGGATTAGGTTTTATTGTTTGGGAATTAATTAGACAGCAAACAGGTGATACTGATTAGGGAAATAGGAAAGTAGAAATACAAATGAATAATCTTCGATCTAAGCTTAGTCTATATTCTTTTATAAAACTCACTGAATCCCAAAACTGCCTGCCAGGCCGAGAACCAGAGCCGATCACCAAAACATGTGCCATCACCACTAAGCTGAGAAGCTAGAGTGTGTGAGCCAGAGAGTGAACTTCCATTCTACTCTCAGTTTTAAGTTGGCGTCCCGGAACTAAGGCATGCTTGGCCACACTCTCCGGGTAGCAGTAGGCGCGGTCTCCTCCCCAAAAAGGTGGTCCTTCAAAAGCTGCTTCAGTAGCATGCACTCAACTCTCAAATGATTCAGCTAAAACTTCCGTTTATTACCACGGTGTTTTCCTACTTCTTTTTTTCCATTTGATAATTCTTTTTATATTTGTTTTCTTTAATATTTTTGTGCCTTTTTTACCAAGTTGTCAATTGTCTTTTCATAATTTCCTTTCTTCACTCTCTTTTTCTTTGTCTGTTTTCATCTATTATTCACTTTTTAGCTTTTCCAGGAATTTTTGTTGAATTGCTATCAATTAACATTTTATTCTGAGGCTTTGTTTGTTGCTAATTTTACTTCATCATTTTCTTTAGAGTTTGTGTGTTGATCTTCCCTATCCTCATAGGAGATTTTTATCATTATGTTCTTTTGTTGTTGTTGTGTTCTCTGCTCATTTCACCTATTTCTTGATTTTGATCTTTATGTTAATTTGAACTTTGTTCCTGGTATGAGAGGTGGGCAAACTATCTCAAGCTTCAGGCTTTTTTTTTTTTTTATGCTACTGTATGTAGAGCTGCTTCTGGAAATTTGGTAGTTTTTAGTGCTTCTAAGATGGTATGATCTGGGGAGAGGTATGGTCACTACTCTACTTGTCTGTACTCTGTTCCTTTCCCAGGAAGGGCCCCTGACTCTTGGGATTGCAATTGTGAAAAAAAATTTTAGAATGCATGAGGCCAGTGTCTGGAAGTCACCCCACTATTCGTGGACCACCTTCAAGTCATGTCAATCTATGGACTTGAATGCTAGCAGCCAATTAACTTAGAGTGGTGTTTGGGGACCACCCCTCTTCCAGTCTGCAGGGAGCTTTGGCTTGAGAGGCATAGGAATGTTCTTTTTTTGATTGCAGGGACAAGCTCTTGGTGGCAGAAGAAGCAGGCCAGGGCAGATAAAGCTTTTTCTTAAACTTTCTGAACTCCACTTGTTCTCTTTACTAAACCCTAATATATTTTAATAAATGCTTAAATGCCTAAACTGTTGCTGAAGTTTCTAATTTATAAGTAAACCCTAGCTAGTTGCCACACACACACACACACACACACACACACACACACACACACACACACACACATTGGGGGCAGATAAGGACACAAACATTAGATCTTAATCATCACACAATAAATACTGTTCCTTAGGGTCTCTGCTTCTTTAGGACCAGAATTGATACTGGAAATGATATTATTCCTCAGGGTCACATTGAATTACCTGTTATCGTTACAGAACCTTCCTCTTCTGAAAATCCAGTTTAGCTCTAAAGAACTAAGGAAAACAATTTGGAGCCCTCAAGTCAATGTAGCCCTTGAGGAAGGAAATGGAATTTTAGTTCAAGTGCAACCAGGATATCATCCCTTAGTTATTAGAGTTGAAAGTGTTTCCAACAAGGGAAATTCAGATAGGGATGGTGATAATGAAGTGGGGAGGAGAGACTGATTTGGGGGAGAGGATATTGGGGAAGGCAGTGATCATAGGTAAGGCAGTTGTGGGAAAGGAGAGGGTAGGGGTTAAAATGGGAAGAATGAGCAGATGAAAAATAGCATGGAGAGATATAGATAGTTACTCATCATAACTATAAAAGTGAACACATTTAAGGCAGAGCGATACACATGGGAAAGTTGGAGCAGGATCTATTATGCTTGAACTGGAGCAAGGAAATCAGGGGTAGCAATTATGATTTCAGATAGAACAGAGGCAAAAATAGATCTAGTTGGGGGAGTTGGGGAGAGAAACTATATTTTGCTGAGGGGTACCATGGACAATGAAGTTGTATCAGTACCTAACATGTATACACCAAGTGGTATAGCATCTGGGTTTTTGAAGGAGAAGTTGAATAAGTTGAAAAATCTCTAGGACCAGATGGATTCACATGTGAATTTCTACCAAACTTTTAAAGAATAATTAATCCCAATACTATGTAAATCATTTGAAAAAATAAGAGCTTCAAAAAATCTTGTACAAACATGTATGAAATGATGTATCGGGAGTTGAACAGAATCAAAGGAATACGCTACACAGAGATAGCAATATTGTTTTATGAACTGTGAATGACTTGACTATTATCAGCAATGCAATGATCTAAGACAATCCCAAAGAAATATTGATGAAACATACTATCCACCTCCAGGGAAAGAACTGATATTGATGGAAAAGATTTGGACATGCTATTTTTCACATTCTTTCATTAAGTGACAAATATGGTGATGTTTTCCATGATCATATATGTATGACCCATATAAGATTATTTACTGCCTCAGGGAGGAAGGAGGGGAGGGGGCAAGGGAGGGATAGGGATTGGAATAGAAAAATATAAAGAAAAATGTTTAATCTGTAAAGGTGGGTTAAGGGTGTGCTAGGAAGGGTACAGGAGGTATATATGTATTTATACACACATATGTTGTGCATTTATGAGTTATTTAGGTATTATTTATATAGTAATTATATTGAAGCTAATTTGTTATATAAATTGGCATGTATTTGTTATTTATAAAACAGTTAAGGAATTAAAATACTAAGTTATATGTATTAAAATATATCTAAGTATATTTAAATGTAATAATGTAGAAAAATTACATTATATATGCCATATGTGTCTATGTGTATATTGTATTTATGTTTGATATATCTAAAAATATAATTATATAGCACAAATAATATGAAAAAATTAAAAAAATTAAGAAGCAATTTATTTGCTCTGTTTTCTAAATCAGAATTATAAGCCTGAACATTATGTTGCAATTTATAATCATTATACTAAAAGATAATTAAGTTTACCATAGTTGAAAATAGTGCCTTGTTAGACTCATTTCCTTATTGTCTTATTTTAAGTGTCTGCTTATCTTTCATAATACTCTCAGTGATACTTGCAGACCAAACGTAGAAATGGAGGAGAAAAATAAATAAGTAAAATTCAGGAGGGTTGGCTTTGTTTGTTTTTAATGTAATGTTAACTAAATGAAAATGTTAGTTTTTTTATCATTTGTTAGAAAAGTGGTGTGTTTTGAGGTTGGATAGCCTGGCACTAAAATTGATAGTGTTAGTTGGCCAGAGTTTCTTTGTTTCTTTATGTTGCCTTTACACACACACACACACACACACACACACACACACACGCCACACAAAAAAAACAAAACAAAAACAAATAAACACACAAAAAAACCAAAACAAAAACAAATAAACACACAAAAAAAACTCTTGTCATTGTGTATGTCTTTCTGTTGGTTCCTCATTCTTCATTCTGCACCTCTTCATGTAAGTATTCCTTTCTTTTCCTAAACTTCATATTAGTGAAATTAGTTAAAATACACTGCATTCATATAGCATGACTTCTTTGGCCATTTCTAATTCATTGGAGATATTTTCCCCTATTATATTTTTATTATAAATAATGCTGCAAAGGACATTTTTGTGCATGTAGGTCATTTCTGTTAAACTTTGATCAATTAATGAACAAGAATTTTTGAAATCCATGATATGGACAGTCACTGTCTTAGTCATGAAGGATATAAGTATATTAAATGAAATAATTCCTACTCTCAAGGAGTTGATACTCTAATAGCAGATAAAACATACGCATATGGAGCAGCTAGGTGGTGCAGTGGATAGAGCACCGGCCCTGGAGTCAGGAGTACCTGAGTTCAAATACTGTCTCAGACACTTAACACATACTAGCTGTGTGACCCGGGGCAAGTCACTTAACCCCAATTGCCTCACCTGAAAAACAAACAAACAAAAAAAAACAAGCACATAAAATTTGTGTATCATATATACATATACATATTTAAACACATATAGTAAATAAAGAAAATATTTGCATATATATTTATACCCTTAATTTAACAAATATATATTTAGTAAATATATATAAGCATATAATCAAAATAAATATAATATATAGTTATATTCATAAATATACACATATTCTCTTCATTCCTTGTCTTTGTACATATAGAACTTGTGTGTGTGTATTCCTTGTCCTTTTATATATGTTGTCTTTCCATTATGTTTGACTCCTCATGACCCCATTTGGGGTTTCCTTGGCAAAGATACCGGAATTCCTTGTAATTTCCTCTTCCAGCTCATTTTGCAGATGAGCAACAAAGGAAAATAGTGTTAAGCGACTTGCCCAGGGTCACATACCTAGTTGTATATATTGGAAAGCGGGAAAATGAAGAGTTGATGATTTTGCTGAAGTTAGGAACCTGGAGAACTAGAAGGATGGTGGTGACTGACAGAAATAAGAAAAATTGGAAAATGTAATGCTTAGAAAGAGAAATTAATAATAGCACTTTAAAGTTTGCAAAGCGCTTTTCAGTTACTAACTCATTTTGTCCTGACAACAAGCCAGGGAGATAGAAGCTATTACTCTCTATATGTTACATATGAGGAAATTGAAAAAAAGACAGAACTTAAATGCCTTTTCTAGAGATATTTGGCTAGTAATTATTTGAAACAAAATCTGAAGTCAGATTTCTTGAGTCCCAACTGCCATTCTAGCTACTGAACTACCCAGATATATCTAGAGGGGGAAAATAGGTCAGTTTTGAACACAGTGAGATCAAGATGTCTTCTTAAACCAACATCCATGGATTATCATTAGAGTAGTGTAATTTTTATGTTTTTTAAATAATTCTGAAAATTCCTAAAATGTATGAACTAATTTCCCCCATCATTATGAATGAACCTGAGTGTTTGTCTTCCTGCACCCCTCCTAACAATGAATTTTCTCATCTTTTGTTACTTGATGGCTATGAAACAATACTGGTGCATTGTTTTAATTTGACTTTTTTCTTTTAAGTGATTCTGAATAGTTTTCTTAGTTTTTGATGGTTTAAATTTCTTCTTTTGAAAACTTTGACTTCTTTAGACATTTGTCATCTTGAGAATTTACTTAATCATATATTTGTGATAATTTTTTATAAATTTTTGTATGTGAGATCCTTTTCAGATGTATTTAATGCAGTTTTCTCATCTGTGTATTTTCTTCTATTTAACATATTTTATTTTAAATATTATGTAACTGATGCCCCTAGTTTCATGTCTTCAATTAAGTGTAGTTTTACATCTAGTATCATAAAGTGCCTTTTCTCCATATATATGTATATACATATTCATACACATGTATTTATGTATATATGTGTGTATGTATATGTATATATGTGTGTATATCTTTTTTTCTTATTACTTCCAGTGAATTGTGTAATTATTTTAGCTAATTATTTCTGCAAAATAAATCTTGGGTGAATTTTTTATATAGTAGTATATCTGTAGGGTAATTTAAGTAGTATTATAGTTTTTACTAAATTTGCGTAACTAGGTCAGGATCTGAACTGAGGTCTTTTGACTTCAAGTAACTTAGTAGAGCCTATAGTTCCTAACTCTTACAAGAGTGGATAAGGGGGGCAGCTAGATGGTGCAGTGGATAGAGCACCGGCCTTGGAGTCAGGAGCACCTGAGTTCAAATCCGGCCTCAGACACTTAACACTTACTAGCTGTGTGATACTGGGCAAGTCACTTAACCACAATTGTCTCACTAAAAATAAGTAAATAAATAAATAAATAAAGAGTGGATAAGGGATAGACTCTAGCAAAAATATTGCAAGGATATATATACATACATAGATAGATAGCAAGGGCACATATATACATACACATGTATATATGCATATATAATATTAATTAAAAGTTTAGATATATAGATAATAATATCTATATCTTTAATCTAATGGCAATTATGGTCCATGTAAAAACATATCTTCTGAACAAAGCCTAAATGATCATATTCCTAGCCTCAGCTTAACCTCTTTGAATTTTCTCTGAGGATGAAGATGATAAATGACAATGATTTTATTGAAAACTTGTTGATGAGAACCCATCATCTAGGTCCCATTGATACATGAAAATAATCTATACAGTCTTTCCCTGATAATATTTCAGACTTACAGTAAGGAGAAGGTGGGACATCTGCTTCAAGGCTTTGGTTTTCTAAATACCACAAATACATTATAATTGTATTTTAAATCTATCTATATCTATAGATATATAGATATAAATATATAATCTATATTTAAAACTATAAAAAGTAAAATTACTTTAAATTTCATACTGTCAATATATGAAAACTATAATAAAGAAATACTTATTTTTTTATTTTTTTCCATGTGCTTAATTAAATTTGGAAAATGCTACTAGAATTATATGAGTAAGAACTTCATGTAAATAGGAGACACATTGGGGGAGGATTTCAATTAAGGCCAAATGAATAAAAACACATCTTACAATGTATTCAAATTACCACATTTTGAGAAATTATCACTTAAGGGAAAATTTCATAAAAACATTTTAATGTCTCTTAGAGTAGTGGGAAAACCTCATTTGAGTATCTTAATGTAAATTATAATTTCTCTTATTAATATTTTCTGAGAGAATAAATGTTAAATAAACTATCAGTTTCTAAAATAATTCCATAATTTGAAATTCAGCATATATTATTATGTAAAATATTTCTTATAATATAATCACTATAAAACATATATAATGGTTATTTTAAACACATGCAGAAATATACATACATATAATTATATAACTATATATATATATATGAATACATGTAGATAGCTCTATATATCATCTATCTAATACTTTAGCTTGTCATATTAACCTAGCCTTCATTTTTTGAATGTTCCAAAGCATCTTTTTTTAAAAATAAAATCATTCATGATGAGATGAACTTTGAATAGAATTCTGTGCCCTTTATGAAATAAATTCTATTCTACTGTAATTAATTAAATGTAATTATTAAATCTTCTATTAATGCTAGCTTTATTGTTTTTTTTTAGTATAATGACCCACCTTTACAGATGAATCAGTATAGGAGGCCAAGCAAAAAATTCTTCCTGTTTCTAATTATCAGTACTTTTTTCATCAGCACCTCATGCAGAAAATCATGGTTTTAAAGCTCAGTAATAATTCTTCATAAAATAAAATTTAAAATATTTCTACCATTTAATAATGTATTAGAGGCATTTTCTAAATAGAAAGCTAATGAATTTTCAATGTAAAAGTGAAAAAATAGAAACTACCAGAAGTATTTCAGACTGGACACACTGGATAGGTATTTTCTAATCTATATTTATTGGCCATTTCCCTACCAACTTTTTTTTTTCTGAAGTTGAAAAAAAAAGGGAAGCTAGGTGGTGCAGTGCATAGAATGGAGTCAGGAAGACTCATCTTCCTGAGTTCAAATCTCAACTCTCTGTGTGACAGTGGGAAAATCAGATAACTGTTTGCCTCAGTTTCCTCATCTGTAAAGTGATCTGGAGAAGGAAATGGTAAACCCCTCCAATATCTCTGCCAAGCAAACATAAAATGGTGTCATGAAGATTTATATATGACAGAACCATAATAACAAAGTTGGAAAAAAAAGATATATTGACCCTACCATATTGGCCTTTGACATTTAGTCATTTTTCTTTCATGATCATCAGAAATCTGGCTCTAGGTAAGGGAGGGAATAGGATATAAAATTGTTGATCCAGTTTGTTTTTCTTTTTACCCTGGTGGGGTAAGAGGGGGGATGGGTGGGGAGTGGGGGTGCAGATTGGTATAGGGTATGGAAAAGAAAAATGGCCATCCTGGAATAGGAGGGAACTGGTGAAACACTTCGCTTCCACTAAACTTGGGGCCCCAAGTTATTTGCCTATTGCATAATCTGTTAGGGTTTTTGTCCAGACATAAAAACAATACCTTAAATGGAGAAAGAACCAGAAATAAAGCTACTTAAATTGATACCAGCTGACATCTCTCTGACATAATGCAAGTAAAATGAAGGTGATCCTAGAAACCTCCAATTACTAGAATGATTGATGCTGCTCAAATATTGTTTTGATCTGTAATGTCTTGGTTATAAGCCATCCCAGCAATACAGGTAACAACCCATCCATGTATTCTTATCCTTTACCACTTTGCTGCAAGTCCTCTGAGAAATTCTCCACAGTGGTCCATCTCAAGGAATCCTATCAATAGGAATGTTCTAGTGGTAAACTAGACAAAACCAAACAAAATCCCAAAAAGAAAGTTGCAGAGATTTGGAAGGACAGCTCCCAATTACTTCTTAGAGTCACAGATAAAGGAGGTATTTGAGGTAGTTTTATCATAGCAATGAGAAACATTAGGGCATTTTGTATACCTGTGATCATGATGGCACAAACTAGGGAGTTTAAAGGTGTTTTTTAGGTGTAAACTTTGTTTATTTTAACCTTGTGGGTAAAAATTTAAAAAAAAAACATATTAGCACATAAGTCACATAGGCTCCAAATTATTAAGTAAGGGGGTATGGTAGGGTGGAATTGGAACTATCCCTATGCTTAAGATCTGGTGTGAGCAGGTAGATGTGGTGTACTCAAAGATGTGCTGAATTTGAAACCAGATAATCAGTTTAGAAATTAAAGTATTTATCTTATCTGGGCAATGTCCCAACTTCTGTAGAGCAGCTACTTCAATGTCTTCTTCCACAAGAGAAAAAAATCCTATGATTTTCCAAAAACAAAGGCCATGTGAAATGACCTTGATAAAAGAAAAGATGCTTTCAGTAGCCTTTTTCTACGTATAGAACATCTCACTTTCCCCAGCTACTTTGAATCTTTCCAGAAATTTCTCCACCTTAATCATGCAGAACTAAAGAGGAGCTGGAGAGATCAGATTGTTATGTAGTTATTCCGTCACCCTCTATGCCTCATCCTCAGGGTAAAATTCTTTCGGAGGTGGAGTAATATTTTTCATTTGCCATATAGTTGTTGGATTGTAGTATGAATGGCTCCAACTGACTACTTACCCCTGTGACTCTATACCAAATCAATAGATGGTAATAGAAATCTTCTCTAGACTCTCCTCATCTTCATTTGAATTAAAAATTAATCAATTAATTAGTCAATTAATTTAAACTAATCAATTAAAATTAATATTATTGAATATAAAAATGAAATTTTGAATTAAAATAATATGATCAAATAAGTAAAATAAAACTGCTATTGGTTAGAGAAAATTTAACCCTTGATAAACACCAAAAAAATTGCTTTGATTCTGCAATATGGCTCATGATCTCATAAATAGGGATACTTCCTCCTATTTTGTAAACCATATTAATACATGCCAACCCAATCCATGCAAGTCTGGTGCGCATCCTTCCAAAAACCTGGAAATCAACAAGGCAACAGATTAGATCTTTGCAGTATTAATCTGGAAATTAGGGATAGTAGGGAAAACTTGAACCAACTGAGAAATTTTACTTATCTATAGGTAAATTCCTTATGGAATTTAGTGCACAGACCTTTCACTGGATAATATATACTTAACTATCTTAACTGGGTGAATATTCCTTGTTCTTTTTACTCTACATCATGCTTTTTGAGTTATTATTTAATTTATCAGTTGTGCAAATAGTTCTTTAGTAGTCAACAAAATCTGTCAATGTAGTTCTATGATTAAAATTGTTAAACATCGTATTGGAGGAAGAGAAAAATAAATAGTATTTATGTTAAAATTTTAGGAATGTGTTCTCCCACATGCCTAACTCTTCAAATATTAGATATTAATCTGCTTATTTCAATGGATGTCTTACTTTAAATTATCACCAAAATAAATTAAAAGGATCAATGTTAATGGCAAAGAAGTTGTTTAATTTTTTAGTCTATTCAACCATTTTAATTTACAGAATCGAATGAACTTTGAAGATCATCTATTTCATCCAAGCCATTGAAGAATGAGAACCAACTGCTGCAAGAACACCAATTGGTTCTACTTTCGTTGCCAAAGTTATTTATTTATGGGGAATGCACAATGTTTTACAGCAACCCATTCTGCTTTGAGATAACTAAAATTATTAGGAAACTGTTACTTGTTGTAGATCAACATCTATCTCCTGTGATGAGTAAAACTAAATGTGTGGTGGTCTATTTTCTGCCCAAGTGTAGGGAAGACTAGCTAGGGTTTACTTATAAATTAGAAACCTTACGACCAGTTTTGGGCATTAAGCATTTGTTAAAGTATATTAGATGTTAGTAAAGAGAGAACATGTCTCTGAAAGATAGGAAAGCCTGGCTAGTGTGATGACTAAAATCAAATGTGTGTGTCCTTACCTGCCACCCCCCCCCCCAGTGTGGTGGGAGAACTAGCCAATGTTTACTTATAAATTCAGCAACAGTTTAGGCCTTTAAGCATTTATTAAAGTATATTAGAAGTTGATAAAGAGAGAAAGAGAGCACATGTCTCCAAATGAATGAATGGAAAAACCCTAACAACTCACACTTCCCAAGTAAGTGTCCCACTCAGTTCCCCTGGAAGGCCCCTGTTGAACAGGAAGAAAGGCAGTTCCCACACACAGCTCCAAATTAATTGGCGGGTTGTATTCAAGTCCATTGATTGAAATGACTTAAAGGCGGTCTATGAATAGAGGCAACTTCCATGATGCCAGTCTGACCCTTGAAATCTCAGAAATGTCACCTCCACCTCATGCTTTCTCAGTTCTTACTCTAGGGAGAGAGAGAAGAAAATGCCACTTTCACCTACAAGTCTCAGGCCACCAAGAGGAAGTCCCTGTGCCTGTGAGAGCAGAAGTTCCCTGTGGGTGGGAAGACCGATGGTCCCTATAGCATTCAAGTCCATTGATTAACATGACTTGAAGGCAGTCCATGAATAGAATGTGCTGAGGTCAGAGTTCAGATCCTCTGGTGAGAACAAGGCTTTGTGAGGTAACTTCCTGACACTGGGCTGACCTTTCAGGCTCTCTCAGCAGGGGGTCCCGGGTAATAATTTTCTCACACTCCTGACAACTTTTACCCATTGCTACCAACTCTGTCCAATAGGGCCAAAATAAAATAAATAAAATCCCTCTTTTATATGTTAAGCCTTTAATTTAGGAAGACAAATAGAACTAGGAAGAACCCTTTAGACATTTAGTCTTTCATCTTAATTTTATAATTTAAGAAATTGAAGATTAGAATTGTGGTAAAAAGTTTTAACAGTCGGTTAGATAATGGAGAGATGCCAGTTTTTTTTAGGACCACCCTTTTGGGGAGGAGACCAACAGCATGAGCTATGCACACAAGTCCGCCTGTGATGCACACCAGATTGCCTGCTGAGCACTCGACTTCTGGGGTGCGAGCTTAAAAGGCAAGAAGAGAACGGAATTGGGGCCTTTTTTCCTGCTCTGCTGGTCTCCTGGCTGCGCTGCACAGACAGACGCGGACTGGAGTTTGACTCGGCCCAGCTCTCGGTTAACAGCACGCGCTTGACTCGGTCTCTCTCCCCAAAGGTGGCCTTGGGTTTTGGTGAATTTTATACAGAATATAGACTAAGCCTAGACTTAAGACGATTTGTATTGTATTTCTACTTTCCTATCCTTCTGATCAACATCACCTTGTGACTACCATACAATAAAAGGTCTATCTAGAAAACCAGAAGCTTCTTCCATTTACTAGTCTGGGAGATGAATTAAGGGAAAGGTTAAGTAGGGTAGATTTATGATCTAATATCCAATTTTAATCTCACAGAATGTTTATGTGACTTCCCCAAAGTTATACAAGTTGTATGTAATCAAGGTAGTTTTTGAACCCAGGTTCCTTGATTCTAAATCCATTTTTCTCTGTATCACATTGACTCTATTTATTATCAATATCCTGAGGTTGTTGTGAGTTTTGTTCAATAGCATAAAAATTATTTGCCAATGATTACTAGTAACAGTTTCTGATATTGATGATTATATTCAATGTATCTACTTCCTCTCTACCAAGTATGTATTTATATATATTTGAATAAGAAATAGGGACTGAACTTTTGGTTTCATTTGCACAAAATATCCCCAGGTGTATACTCCAGGTAAGAAGGTGGGAAACTTAGCAGCAATTAATTTCCATAGAGGATTGCTAGGCTTTGGCAAGAGCACTAAGGGTCACAGAGCCAGTATGTGTCACAGACAGAACTTGAAACCACAGTTTCTTCTCAGATTGAGACTGACTCTTTATCTGTTGTACCAGATTGCTTCTGCACATTGGCTTAGACAAATAGTAACTAGATGCATATGATATAAGTATGTTTCTTTAAGATATTCTTTTCAATTAAATGCTGATTTAATAGCATGGATTTTTAAGACAAGTTCAGACAGGACATCATTTGTATGGTGAAGTTCATCTTAGCTAAAGTTAATTGAATAATCAGATTAGGAGAGGAGAATTTCCCTTGAGGTCCACCACCTGTAAGGAGATAAATTTGGTACCAAGTATTATGGTCTATAGAAACATCTGGCTTATTGATGACTTGTGCCCCTAAAGAATTGGATGCCTGAACTGCAAAATCAGTAACAAAGCTCTCAAAAAAATACACAAACTGATAAGATTTGCTTGAGGTAAAAGTGGAATAATTGGAGAATAAATCAATGTAATTATTTTTCTGCAGAAGGTGTTGCAAATTTTAGATATAATTAAGTAAATAGTAAAAGTTATAAAGGATATGCTATTCTAATAATTTTATAATATTAATTATTTAAAATTTCAAACCACTATTTCTAACTCTCAAAGGTCTTTGCCAAGAAATTTATTTTATAATTCAAAATAATGATTACATAATGGGTAGAAATTATAAGCATATAATTTGACAACCTATTCCGATCTCACTTTGGGGAGGTGGTTGAAACTTTGATTTCATTAATATCAACAATTCCCTCCACTGATACAGACTGATAACTCATTAGTACTTAAATTCTTAGAAACTTTTTTATGAGACTGATCAATGAGTGAAGTACCCATGGTGACACAGATAGAATGTACTGGGGAAGGAATTGACCCATGCATTCATAACTCTGAGGCTGGTTCTCTATCCTTACTAACTCACATCTCAATAAATATATTTTTGCTGTATACATAATTTTGCTATATGTAGACTAAAATTCACCATTACATATTCCTGGGGAAAAAACAAAAGGGAGAAGATTGTGGCCATATATATATACCTAACAGTACTGGATCTAATGACCATAAATATGTGCCCTTAATAAAGAGGGAGGCTCATTAATTAATTAATTAATTAATTAATTAATTAATTTGTTTGTTTGTTTTTATTTTTGTGGGGCAATGAGGATTAAGCGATTTGCTCAGGGTCACACAGTTTAGTAAGTGTCAAGTGTCTGAGACCGGATTTGAACTCAAGTCCTCCTGATTCCAGGGCCAGTGTTGTATCCATTGAGCCACCTAGCTGCCCCATTTGTCTTATTTTTAATTTTTTAAAGTATTTTATTTTTAAATTTTGAGTTCTAAATTTTCTCCTGTCCCACCAAGAAAGCAAGTAATATAATACTATTTATATGTGTAAACTCATGAATAATATATTTTCATATTAGCCATATTTTTAAAAGGCAAAAAGTAAAATAAAATGAGATAATTACACTTCAATCCACACTCAGTTTATTAGTTCTCTCTCTGGAGATGGATAGTAGTTTGGTGTTTTTTTTTTCATTCGGAGACCTTTATAATTGTTTTTGGATTGTTATATTGACAGAAAAGCCAAATTTTCCACAATTGATCATCATTGCAGTTATTGTGCACAGTAATGTTCCAGTTCTTCTCACTTCTCACTTGCATCAGTTCATGTAGGTCTTCCCATGTTTTTTCTGAAACCATCCAGCTCGTTGTTTCTTACAGCACAATATAACTCTATCACAATCATGTGCCACAACTTGTGGAACAATTCCTGAATTGGTGAACATTCCCTTGTTTTCCAATTCTTTGCTACCATAAAAAAGCTGCTATAAATATTTTTGTATATATAGTTTTCTTCTCTTTTCCTTGGTTTCTTTGGGATACAGACTGAGTAGTTCTATGGCTAGGTCAAAGGGTATGCACAGTTTCACAGCCCTTTGGCCATAGTTCCAAATTATTCTTCAGCATGGTTGAACCAATGTACTACTTCACCACTAGTTTATTAGTGGATGTTCTATGGAATGTATTTTTCACTTCTGTAACCGTTAATTTGCTCTTTTTATTTCAGACTGCCTCCCATCTCCTGACTTGGTTCCAATCTGATTGGTACAATAGCTTTGACCAGCTCTATTCTCTAACCTTGACCAATTTGCTTCTTCTTAGATAAACATGATGGCTTCCCACACCTAGGAGCTCACTATACCTATGCTAAACTAATTTCCAGCTACTGACTGCTTAGATCTCTGCAGCTCAGAATTCCTGAGTTCAAGAGATCCACCAAACTCAGCATCCCTGCTAGTCGGTATTATAGCCATGTATCACCATGTCCAGTTCCTTGAATTTACTGTTTTTGTTTTTGTTGTTGTTGATTCTTCCTGGTTTTGCAGAACTGTCCTAAAATTAAAATATTTCTTCCACTTTGTGATGTCTCTTTATTGCTTCTAAGACAAAACACATGCTCCTCTTTTTCATATTTAAAACCCTTCTCAATCTGACTCAAACCTATCTTTCAGGGGGATTATACTTGGACCCTCTCCATGCCCCATCTCTCTGTAACCTCCAATCTATTTCAAATGAACTCTATCATATTCCCTATCTTACTTCTTAGCCTTTGCAGTCTCTGCCCCATTCCTGGAATGATCTATCTCCTTATCTTCATTTATTGGAAGCCAAGATAAAGCTCTACTCAAGTGGCACCTCATACAAATGGCCTCTGATGTTCCCAGTTCTTAGTGATCAGCCTGAAAGTACTGTGCACTTGAAAGTACTCAAAGTACTTTTCATTTATGGTGCACACATTTTGTATTTATTGATCAATATATTCTCCCCTTTCATTAATAGAAGGTAAGCTCTAATTCTTTTCTTGTATTCTACCACCTAGAACAGTTCCTGACACATAGTACTCACCTAATAAATACCAATTAATCTGATTTAAATTGAAATTTAATACTAAGCTGGTATGGCCAGTCAGTCAGTAAATAGAACAGCCAACCAATATTTATTAAACAATTACTTTGTGCTAGGCATATAGTAAGTGAATACAAATACAATCAAAAGGAAAGATAGTCCTGTTTGGAGAAACTTAGATTGTACAGAGAGAAGATAATACACAAAAAGAGATTTGGGGAGAAAAAGCTCAAGAGATTTCTTAGCCCTGATGGACGTGTTGTAGAGATGAGTCAGCAGTGCAGTCCAAAGAGGAAAGACTTTGAATTATGTGCCTAATGATGGATTATCTATACTTTTTTTTCTGAGAACCAGCAAAGCTAAATTCAAAGCAGTTTATAAGTAAATTGGATCAGCATAGGATGATACAAGAAATCTTAGAGTTATATCCTAAATTACTTTAGGTAGTATTTACCCTGTATATATCTATCTTATTTGTACATTGTTATTTGTATGTTGACTCTATGATTACACTCTAAGTTGATTTATAGCCAATTGTAAGTGCCTTTCTTTGTTACCTCAGCACTTAACAGAGTCCCTAACACATAATAGGTGTTTAATGATGCTTGTTGACTTACTGACTTGATACTATCTCTATAATTTAGAGGAGTACCCACATTGGAAAAAAAAATCATAGATGCTTGAAAAATTAGAAATAATAAAATTAATAAATCATGACACCAAGAATAAGCATGGCCTGACAGTGTTCTGGCCTAGGAATTGGGAAGTCCTGGGTTCAGGCCCTTCCTTTGACAGTCTGCTAGTTATATGATCCTGAGCAAGTCACTTGAAGTAAGAATAATGTAGGCTGATCTTTAAGACACTGAGTGTCAGAATAGGTATTGATCTGTATTGTAGAGGGAATTTCCTTACCAAAAATTCTGGATAACACCATGAATCTGGAATTAACTAAATGAAAAAAAAAAAAAGTGAATGAAGAAATGTAGTACTCTGATGAGAGCAGGAATACCTGAGGGGGGAAAATTTATTACAACTAGCAGTTTTATAGTGTATTAAGGTTTGTCTTTTCTTATTCATAAAAAACTCTCTGATGTAGATATAATTTATTTACAAATTACCTACTGAGCAGATGACCTAAAAGTGAAACAATGTACTCAAAGAAGATAAAAATCAAGACAAAATTATAGATATATAAAAGTACAAACAACTCAGTTCTTCAATTTATGAGTCATGATTGAATGTTATCTTAATTTTTCCTGCTTTTACAGAAGCAAAAGTTAAGGCTGTGAAAGATTAAATGAATTGTCCATGCTCCTAGCTAGCAAGTGTATGAAGGAGAATATCAGTCAAGCTCTTCCTGACTTTAGTTTTGGGGTTCAATCTTCTGTGCCTCACTTTTCTCATCACATATAAGGTAGTTACAACATGATATACATCTTGTTCACAAAGTAGGTAAATACAGGTTACTTTTTATAGTGATGCCATGAGTACCTTTGTCTGTTAAATCATAAATCCATTGTGGCATTTAAACATAAGATTTAGAGAATCCTGGATTTAAGAAAATCTTCATTCCAGAGGCAAAGAAAACATAGATGACTCATCTCAGTTAGCTGCTGTGTATGTGTGGCTCTGTTCACAAAGAAGAATGCGTAAGTGAAGAGTATAAGAGATTGAGTCAACACATCGCCACGCCTTGAAAAACAAACATCCTTCCTATAAAAAGAGTGTTCTGTGGCAAGACCAGCCTTGGTTTTATTCCCAGCAAATTCCCAGTGCACAAGCCAGCCTGAAGGGGAACAAGTCACTTAGGTATTTCTGTGCACTTGCAACAAGTCAACATGCTTGCCATAAAAAGAAATGTCTTTATAAAGAGCAGCTCGAGGTGTGCTGGGAGCACCATGTGCATGAGGTTCAAGTCATATCTTAAGAAGAGCAGTGAGGGATTTGTAATGAGGTCACAGCTGTTGAATAATATGCACTATGATGGTATAAACTATTTGTGTATTTATTTTTAAATGCATCAACCTCAACTACCTCCAGGGAATCATTTGACTTCCTATTGAATATCAGGTGTTGTAAGTGCCTTCCGGTTGTTATAAATTATGTATGGTTCTTGTACTTGCAGGATCTATTCCTTGCTGGGAATGGATTTTATGTTAAATTAAACATCCTGTAGATCTTGCCAATTCAGGATCTTGCTGCGCTCACCTATGCTGTGTTGAGTTGTTTTTACAAAGAGCCTTTTTGAAAAAGTGCAACATGGTTTCTTCTTTCTATATTGTTTACTTACTAAGCAGATGGCCTTCAAGTCGGGCAACGTACTCGAAAAGGATAATGAAAAGCAGGAAGGAATTGTAGGTACCTGAAATTAGGTAATGAAAATAGAGGTAAGCCAATTCATTACTCTATAAGTTGAAAGTGAATGTACACACACACACACACACACACACACACAAACATACACACACACACTTAGCTAAACCTGGGAGAATTTACCTCTCCCCACAGGGTCTTCTCTATTCTTTCTGCTCTATTCTGCATCTCTTCTATTTTTTTTAATTTTTTTAACTTATGGAATAAAACTAGCATTTCCATTGCATAGTACAATAAAAGAGATGATTATACATGAAACTGCAGATCTGCTATATACAACTGGCTAGTCTGTATTTCTTTTGCAGAAAAAGAGCTAGAAAAAAATTCTCTGCATTCACTGACTCTACTTCCTTGCTTCCCATTGGCTTCTCAACAACTCAAAATCTGGCAATTGATCTCACCACTCAACTAAAGCATTCTCTTCCTAGTAACCAATGATCTCTTAACTGCGAAGTCCAATAGCGTTTTTTCCATCCACATTTTACTTTCTTTTCCAGAAAATGTTAATACTGTCAATTACCCTCCCTTCTCCACATTCTCTTCTCCCTTGTTTTTTGTTTTGTTTTGTTTTGTTTTGTTTTTTTTGGTGGGCAATGGGAGTTAAGTGACTTGCACAGAGTCACACAGCTGGTAAGTGTCAAGTGTCTGAGGCCAGATTTGAACTCAGGTCCTCCTGAATCCAGGGCTGGTGCTTTATCCACTATGCCACCTAACTGCCCCCTCTCCCTTGGTTTTGTACATAGTGGTTTTCATGTGGTCTCCTCCATTAGGCTACAAGTACCTTGAGAGTAGTGACTTGGTTTTTCCTTTCTTCTGCCTTCAGTACTTAGGACAGTTCCTGACACATAGTTGCATGTAGATGCTTAATGAATGGCTTATTGGCTCACTGACTTCCCTGGCATTGATCTCTTTTCTTTTTTCTTTAATATTTTCTTTTTCCTAAATTACATGTAAAAACTATTTTAGCACTTGCTTTTTAAAATTTTTGAATTCAAATTCTCTTCCTCTTTCCATTCTCTCCCCTCCTCCATTAAGAAGGCAAGCAATTTGATATAGGTAATACATGTGAAGTCATCCAAAGCATATTTCTATATTAGTCATTTTGTGAAAGTAAACACAGAAGCAAATGAGAAAAATGAAGGAAGTAAAGAAAAATATGCTTTGATATGCATCCAGGCTCCATCAACTCTTTCTCTGGGGATGAATAGCGTTTTTCATCTTAAGTACTTCAGAATTGTCTGGGATCCTTGTATTGCTGAGAATAGCTAAGTCATTCACAGTTAATCATCATACAATATTGCTCTTACCATATACAATATTCTCCTGGTGCTGCTCACTTGGTTTTTCATCAGTTCATGTAAGGCTTTTTAGGTTTTCTTGCTCATCACTTCTTATAGCATAATAGTATTTCATTACAGTCATATTCAACTTGGTCAACCATTCCCTAGTTGATGAACATTCAATTTCTAATTGTCACCACTAAAAACCCATTATAAGTATTTTTATACATATAGGTTATATTTTTCTTTTTTTTTTCTTTTTTTAATGTCTTTTATACACATACTAATAATGGTTTGCTTGGTCAAAGAGTATACATAGTTTTATAACACTTTGGGTATAATTCTAAATTGTTCTACAAATGGTTGAATAAGAATACCACTTCACCAATAGTGCATTAGTGTTTCAATTTTCCCACATCCCCTCCAACATCTGTCATTTTTTTATTTTATGTCATATTAACCAATCTGTTATGTACAAGGTGTTAGTTCATAGTTTTTCAATTTGTGTTTCTCCAGTCAATAGTGGTTTAGAGCATTTTTTCATATGACTATAGATAACTTTGATTACTTAATCTGAAAACTGCCTGTTCATATCATTTGACCATTTATCAATTAAAGAATGACTCTTCTGTGAATCTATTCTCTATATTTGAGAAATAAATTCTTTCTCAGAGAAACTTGCTGTAATTTTTTTCAGTTATGATTACTATGGATTTTCTGCCACATTATTTTCTTCCTGATTATCCTACTCCCTCTCCTTTCTTTTTTTATTAAATAAATTTATTTGTTAAAATAATTTAACTCCAAATACAACTGTTGAATTTGCATTGAGTTCTATGTACAATTCTTGTTTTATCCCAAACAGCGAGGCTTAACAACTGACATTGTTACAAAACAATAAACTGTTGTTCAATTTTGAATTGCCAGTTATATTAGAGCTCAACAATTAACTGTGAACTATATTTAATTATTATCTGGGAAACCCCAAATCAATAATGTCTGTTTTCAAAACCCATTGCAGGCACCCTTGAAAACCTGTGCACAATGACATATACAAACAGAAAACAAAAACTTCCATCCTCTTTTAACATTTCCTTGGTTAGAGAGCTTCACAATTAAAGCCAAACCAGTGCTAAGACAGGACACTGATCACAACAAAATAACAATAATAAAAATCCACATACATACATACACACATGTACACATATTCTCATGTGCATACAATCCTCTGAAAAACAAATGGCAGACATCTTTTGGCAACATTCTTTACCCAGGAGAGTAGAAACCAGTTCTCTCTATCCTTTCTTCCTGTCCATTCCCCAAAGTTTCTTGGTTATTACTTTTGCCTCTTCCAATCCAACTTTCCTTATGTCAGTCTCCTTCTCCCTTCTTTGATTCCTTTCCCCTCATATTTTTCTGAATGGTAAGATAGATTTCTGTATACAATTGAGTGTGTATTTTATTCCCTCTTTAAGCCAAGTCTGATGAAAGAAAGGTTTGCATGCTCTCCCCCACCTCTCCCATTTTCCCCTTTACTGTAAAAACTCTTTAAAGCCTCTTTTATGCCAGATAATTTGCTTTATTCTACTTCTCCCTTTTCCATTCTCCCAGTCTATTCTTCTCTCATCCCTTAATATTTTTTTAAACTCATCTCATCATAATCAACTCTCACCTGTGCCTTCTGTGTATACTCCTAACTGCCCTGATAATAAGAAAGTTAAAAGTATCATTTTCCCATGTAGGAAGAAAAACTCCTTAACCTTATTGAATTCCTTATGATTACTCTTTCCTGTTTGCCTTTTTATGCTTCTGTTAAGTCTTGTAATCAAAAGTCAAATTTTCTATTCAGCTCTGGACTTTTCATCAGGAAAACTTGAAAGTCCTCTATTTCATTGTATATCCATTTTTTCCCTGGAAAGATTTAACCCAGTTTTTCTGAGTACATAATTCTTAGTTGTAATCCTTCCTCTTTTGCCCTCTAGATTATCATGTTTCTAGAACTTTGATCCTTTAATGTAGAAACTACTAAACCGTGTGTGATCCTGACTGTGGCTCCATATTTGAATTGTTTCTTTTTTGGCTGCTTGAAATATTTTTTTTTTCCTGTACCTAGGAGCTCTAGAATTTGGCTATACTATTCCTGGGAGTTTCATTTTTGGATATCTTTCAGAAAAGGATCAGTGGATTCTTTTGATTTCTATTATACCCTCTGGTTCTAGAAGATCAATTCAGTTTTCCTTGATAGTTTCTTGAAGTATGATAGGTAGATTCGTTTTTGATCATGGTTTTTAAGTAGTCTGATAAATCTTAAATTATCTCTCCTTGATCTGTTTTCTAGGTCTATTGTTTTCCCAGTGAGATAGTTTATATTTTCTCCTATTTTTTTCATTCCTTTGATTTTGTTTTCTTTCTTGATGTCTCAACTGTGTTGTTTGAAATCTAAATGTGTGACTAAAAATCTAGTGTGAGGCTTCCTTAAATTAGAAGCTTATAGCACCAGTCTTTGGGAATTAAGCATTTATTAAAGTATATTAGAAGTCAGTAAAAGAATGAGGAAGAACACATAGAGTTCAGAAAGAAAGAGCCTACCTCCCCTTACCCTGCAGCTGATGCCTCAACCTTCAACTGAAAGGAGATCCCTGTTCTCCTTCAGCATAAGCTTCCTGCAAGACCACCAGAGGGGTGGTCCCCACATATAGCTTCAAGCTAATTGGCTGGTAGCATTGATTGACATGATTTACACGCGGTTCTATGAATAGAATTAACAGTTTTATGAATAGATGTAACTTCCGGATGCTAATCACATGCATTCTCCTCAGGGTGGCACTGTCCTAGTTCTCACCATGTCTTTCTCAGCAGGGGGGTGGCACCCTAATTCTCACAAAGCAAAGTCATTCACTTCCACTTCCACAGTTCTAATTTATAAGGAATATTTTTCTTCTGTGAGCTTATGTACCTCCCTTTCCATTTGGCTAATTCTGCTCTCTAAGGAGATGTTTTCTTCAGAGGATTTTTATACTACCCTTTCCATTTGGCTAATTCTACTTTTTAAGTAGTGCTTTTCTATATCTTTTTCCACTTGGCCTATTGTGTTTTTAAGGTGTTATTTTGTTCAATATTTTTTGTGTGTGCTTTCTTTACCAAGCATTTGAATTTTTTCATGATTTTCTTAAATCACTCTCATTTCTCTTCCCATTTTTTTCCCTCTACCTCTCCTACCTTATTTTCAAAATCCTTTTATAGCTCTTCCATGGCCTGAGACTAACTCATATTTTCTTTGAGGCTTTGGATGCAGCAGTTTTTATGTATTTTGTTTTCTTCTGAGTTTTTGTTTTAATCTTCTCTGACACCACAGTAACATTCTAAAGTCAGAATTTTTTTCTATTGTTTGCTCATTTTTCCCCAAATTAATTTTTGACTTTTAACTCTTTGCTAAAGTGGGGCTCTGCTTCTGAAATTGAGGACTCACTGTCCCAATCTTCATGTTTTAGGGTAGTTGTTTTCAGAAATAATTCTAGGTACCTGTAAGTTTTCCGTTCTTCCAAGTTCCTATGATCTGGGGAAACATATGTTTACTAATTAATTTCCTAGCCTGTACTCTGGTCTGTGAGTAACGACAAACACTTTTTCCTGCCTTGGAACTGTGAGCAGGGTCCCAGATCCCTTGCAGTGGCAAATTCTGGTCCTCCTGCTCACCCTGAAATGGAGACCCATGACTGTGACCCAGATCCAAATATGGGTAATGCAACAGACTCCTGTCCCTGGTGTCAGCAAAGGGACCCCTGTAATGTCCTTCTAACCACTTGTCTGACCCCCTTACCATCTGTGGGATGAGAAGTTTGAAAAACAACAATGTAACCACCGATTCAGTTACAACCCCGCCTCCCCCAAGTCCTGCTCTAGGTTTGCTGAGGCTTGGTCTGTGCTGGTTCAGCCTCTGCTGGCCTGCACTCCACTCTCACCCTATTGCAACAGACCTTTCTTGCCACATTTGAAGTCATCTTGGACTGGAAAATTGTTTCACCCTGTCTTTTTGTGGGTTCTGCCTCTTCAGAATTTTTTTGAGGCATTATTTAAAGTTATTCAGATGAGTTTTAGGGAGAGTTCAAGTGAGTCCTTGCCTTTTCTCCTCTATCTTGGCTCTGCTTTCCAAAAGTGATCTTTCAACATTTATCTGACCTCCTGTTCATTCTCAGTCTCCTTTGTTAGAACTCTATACATTCTCTGGCTCTAACTGTGGCTGTCCCTCCATTCTCAATTTTTGTTCTCTGGGTCATTATGCTCATTCTTGATAATCATATCTGCTCTCAGCTATCATTTCTATACATATGACTCTCAAATCTATATGTATAGCCTTAATTTTTCTCATGGAAACCAACTTCACCTGAAATCCCCATTCAGCCTCCAAAGAAATCATTGTCTTGTTCCTAACCCTTTCTCTTTCTTCAAACATTGCCATTTCTATTGAGGACATCACTATCCATCTAATCTCCCAAATTCACAATGTCAGAATCCACCTTGACTCTTCTCTCTTCTTCATCCTCCACATCCAATCACTTGCAAATTATTGTTGATTCTACCTCCTAAATCTGTTCCTTATCATATAATCCACATGACTGCTACCCTAATTATTATTGGCTATGGAAATGGCTTACATTGGATTTCCTTGTTCTCAATTTCACCTGCTATCTTCCTAGCTCATGTGCATCTGTCAAACAAACTCCCTCAGTCACCTGGATTACTATATTGATGCCACTCTCCTGAATTTTCATTGACATGATTTCATTCTTGCTGTCTCGGACCTTCATTTCCCAGGAAGCTATACTCAGAATGGATGGTACATTCCTCACCTCCATATATTCACACACCTGGAATTCACTTCCTCCTCCTCCACCTCTCAATAAGTTTACTTTTTTTTTTTTCATTCTGTTCCTATTTGTCTCCTTTTCCCAGTATAAATTGCATTCTTTCTTTGTTGGACTCATCTTAACATTCCAGTAAAATAAAAATTCCTAGAGGTAAAAAAGGCTTTTTTTTTTTTGTCTTTGTAAAGCCAGTGTTTAGTCTAGCCTTTAGGAATAGTGAATGCATAAATGTTTTATTAGGCATGGGGAGCTACCAGGGGAAGAAACTCACTGTACCAATCCTGGGTGACATCTTCTCTGCCACATATAGTCTTCAAAAGTGGATCAGGCACTGAGAGGTTGAGTGATTTGACCTAGGTCATACAGTCAGCCTGTGTTAAAAGTGGGGTATGAACCTCCTCTTCAAAGCTAGTTCTCTATTCATTATTCCCTGCTGCCTCTTACAGAAGTACTGGCCTGACTCATACTCAGAGCTAAATAAATACTTATTGAATTGAATCAAAAAAGGGCCTTATCAAAAAGAGTAGATTATTCAGGCAATACACTGTGTCCTACACAGCATAAAGGGGGAGAAAAGATATAGCAATGCTTTCGATATAACACTGATCCACGGAGTTATCTGACATGTGAATTCTGGGTCTTTCCCACTAATTTGAAAGCTTTTCTACTATTTTAAGTCCAACTATAGGTGAAAGTTGGTTAATTCAGCTGCTACTCTAGCTTTGTATCCATCCCACATCATGATTATATTTGACAAGAGAGATACATTTTGCTAAGTGAATTTTAAAGAGGTAAAGATACCTTTTCGTTTTCTTTTTAATTCATCATTTCTAGCCCTATCCTTTTTTTCTTTTTAGCCTACTTCCCTGAAAACCCACTATTTTATCCTTAGATATATAATGAAAGGATGGAGAGAAATAATACATTTATTCCATTTTCTCAAAAGTGATAGAATAACACAGTCCTCTGTTGGACCAAATATGCTTATTATGAACAATTTTGCTTCTGTCTAGATTTTGAGCAAACTCATCCCGAGCTATCTTCTTTAGCCATACTTAAAACAACTAACCTCCACTGGACCCCTTGGCTACATAAGAGTTGTTCCATCTTGAGGTGCAATTACCCCAGGGTAATTATCTTTTTTTTTTTTTTTAGTGAGGCAATTGGGGTTAAGTGACTTGCCCAGGGTCACACAGCTAGTAAGTGTTAAGTGTCTGAGGCTGTATTTGAACTCAGGTACTCCTGACTCCAGGGCCGGTGCTCTATTCACTGTGCCACTTAGCTGCCCCCAGGGTAATTATCTTGATATAAAGATGCACTATCCCCATTTCTTTACCTTAAAAGGGACTTCAGGTTCCTCCAACTTTCTAACTTAATCTCAGATATTTGAATTCCTATCCACTTCTTAAATAGCAGCAGATTTAGTTGGCATTCTTTATCATATGTAGGACTTAATGGCAATAATCCATTTTAGGGTCACATTTACCTCTGAAAACATGGAATAATTAAATGGAATCTTACAAGGTGACTTACAAGAATCCTTGTTGATAAAGAACCCTCCACTCATGCCAAGTATATGAGAATCCAGGAATCAGGAGGAATGCAAAGGTACCTTGACATTCTGAGACTCCCCATAAGTGAGAAGATATGTGTCTTTAATGGAATAACAGATGTCTCCTTTGCCAGTTCTTCCAGATGCTGCTTCCTTTCATCCAGATGGAGTCCCAGTCAGTTTTCTCTTTTCCAGGTGCTGTCTCCTCAAAGACATTAGACAATCACTTGGAAATAAGGTCTTTTTTAGGCAAATGGAGGAAAAACAGAGAGGAGCAAGAACTCCTTTTCTTCCTCTGTTCTTGGATCCATTGTCTACTCAATAAAATGCAACTTTCTTGAGAACAGGTATCTTTCTTAACCAGTATTTTTGTTGTTCTTGTTGTTCCATTTGAACCAAAATATTTTCTTTCTTTCGTTGGAAGACTTCTTAATATTTTTTCTCCTCTAGGAAGAAACCAATCATTTCATGTGAGTTCATATTAGGAAAAGATCATCTGGAAAAGATAATCTGCTTTAAAGAGGATATTATTTGTAAAATCAAAATTCATCCTAAATCACACACATAAATAATACAGTCATACATGGTGATAAGATAATTAAAACAATATTTGGTTAAGAAAAAGGAAAACAACATCTGCAACCACACAGATGAATATACATAACGAAATATCACAGAATAGAAACTATTTTCCAAAATTTTAATATTGTTGTGGGTATATAAGATCATTGATGCATATATTACTTAATGTTACAAATCACAATGCCTCTATACTTGCTTTTCCTGGGCTACTCTTTTCTGGGTCTTCCCATACTTACATAATAGAAGGCCCATCCAACATAGTAACATACTTTCTTGAGTTTCTGTACCATCGGGAATACCCCACTGGATCAGGTGATCTGTTATTTATTTTTTGTTCTCTACCATGTGAACAATACTTTTGTTGTTTTTGTTGTCATTCTTTTCTTCATCAATATCCTTACCACTCTTTCTCCTGTTGAATAACTTATTTATAATGTGTTTCATTAATAATAGAAGAATAAAGCTAAAACAAACAACAAGTAAAATTAGTGGCCTCTAACCTTCTCTCAATGTACTGTTTGTTTGTTTTTTTCCACATTGCTCTGTTACTAGTCATTTTTTTTTCTACAAGAGGCTCCCAACTCATCTGCGTATATTAACTTGCTATTTTACTAGAAAATAATATGAAATCCACTCCATCCCCAGGCCCTATTTTAAGTTATAGTTATGTACAAAAAACACTAGTCACATAAATTTACATAGTGTGTCACTAATGTTATCACAGAGAAAAACATTAAAGACAAAGGGAATTACTGATTACTTTTATTAAAGGACAATGTCCCTTGAGTCCTGCTGACAAAAATGATGATAGGTCAATCATCTTCTAATTTTAGTGTTACATTAAAAGCCAGAGACCATTGGTCTGATGCGTTTTGAAAAAAAAATGTGTCAGCCTAACTTATCTTTATCCTCTCTTGTAATTTTGTGTTAGAAGATTCTTTTGTTGCTCTTTATTTTCCTATTTTTATGTAATGGATGCCATGGTCTTTTGTTTTACAGGAATATAAATTATGCAAATCTTTTCAGGGCACCAGAGATCAGAGTGACCAGATAGCCAGAGGACATCCATGTTTAAGCTTGGACATATCCTCTGTGCTAAATAAACCAAGTCAGGTTTGCTGAAGCAGTAGCAAAAATCACCAGCTTTGTTAGTTAAAGGCCACTGAGGGTCAAATCTTTGTAACATTTGAAGAACCATTTCTTTTCCTTACTTTCCAACTGTCTGAAACAAAATGGTTTGTTTACAAGGAGTTCAGCCTGGGAATGGATATTTTTCTAATCCCTGGATGAGGTGAGAATATATCCAAACTAAACAGACCAGTGAACGTCAATGACAATAAATCCAAATGATAAATATTGGCAATGGAAATGGATGTAACAACCAAACATCAGGTATTGATGTGGATCGTAAGTTTGGGACACAGAACAGATCAGTAGTTGTCAAATCATGTTCCAAAAAAGATTTCATAAAAGTCGTCTGGAGGAAAGGAGTTGGATAAAAAGCCGACATTTAAAGCTCTTGATCTGTTCTTAGTCCATTTCTCCATTCCTATTTCCCTAGATTAAAGACTTAGACATCAGTGGCTGTGAATGAGTGAAAGGAGAAAGTGAGAAGAATCATAGAAATTTTTTTGAAATAGAAATTGGCATGCCTTCCATATTCTTAACTGAGCATTTATCATTGCCAAGCGCTCAGATCCACAGCCTCTTTAATATGTGGCCTCATTTAATCCTCTTTACTCTGAGTTCAAATCCTATTTCTGTAATTTTCTACCTGTGTAAACTTGAGTAAATTACTCACATTGAGACTCAGTTTCCTCATTTGTAAATTGAGGGGGTTGGAATAGATGAACTCTAGTGTTCCTTCTAGTTCAAAATCAATAAACTTGGGTACTTCCATTTTTCTGTTTTCATCCACCTATCTCTGGGATTCTCTATTTCTATAGAGCCAAAATTAGGCCTCATTTTTTTACTAATATATATAATAAGTCTGTATTGTGTAAATACTGGATTTTTTCTGCATTACTTGGGGGATAAACTATTCTATTTTTTATTCATTGGATTAGGAATAGAAAATATTACAAAACCATAGCAAAAAATGTTTAAAGCTAATTATTTTTCACAGTTTTTTTGTTGACATGTGCTACTATATTTCTCCTCCCATGTTTTATTTGCCCTGTACCTAAAACTAAATTCCCAAAGGTATTATCTATGGGTCATGAGCTCTGAGAAACCTCAAGGAAGCAAGATAGACTTTGTATGCAAGCCGATGAATAAACTGTCTGTCTGTAGTCTGATGACCACTAATCTATGGTTGTCTGGAGAGGCTTATGCATGGCCATGGAACAAGGAACTTTTCAGCCACAGTTCAAGAACATGCTCTCCCCAAATGCAGAACACTTCAAATGTGTTTTTATTGACTAATAATCTATATCAATGAAATCACAAATACTTGAAATAACAATGATTTCTATTGAAATATTATGTTGGGAATAATTTATTTATAATTATTATCTGATTATTGATGTTAATCATTCCGCCCTTGCAAAGAATAAATCAGACTCCAGACATAGGTTCACATTTCTGGCAATTCTTTTCTATTGATGTATCAAAGGATTCTAGGGCAGCTAGATTGTATATTGGAAAAAATGTTGGGCCTGGAGTCAGGAAGACTCATCTTCCTGAGTTCAAATCTGGCCTCAGACACTGAGTAGCTGTGTGTTACCCTGGAGAAGTAACTTAACTCTGCCTCAGTTTCCTTGCCTGGAGAAGGAAATGGCAAACCACTCTAATATGTATGCCAAGAAAACTCCAAATGGAATCCCAAAGAATTGAACATAACTAAGCAACAACAATAACAACAGCAACAACAAAACAACACATCAGGGGAGAATATCAATAGAATATCAAATCTATCTTTCTTTCTATCTATCATCTATCAATCAGTCTATCATCTATATATCACCTATCATCTATTATTATTATTATTATTTTCCAGGATACTTATATGATTTTAACATAAACCAAGTCATTGATTGGAATGATCTGAACTGATGGTTTTAGCCACTGCAGCATATCACTTAAATAGTCTCACTGTAGGTAGGCTTTGGTAGTTTCACTAATTAAAAACAGGTGGACTATTTGAACACAGGGGGTAATAAGAGATGTACCATTCCCTGCTTTGGCAGTTAATGATGATAAGATCATTTACAGCAGCTGGTAATTAAAGATGTTATCAACATGAGCAGAAAATTATGTGTTTTAGGACCAAAATCACTTTGATAAAACAGTTTGGGGTATGTTCTTTGTAGCCTAGGAACCAAGTTTTCTTTAACAAATGGATACAATAAAGCTCTGGAATAATTGTTGTTTATTAAAATCTAACCCCTTAAGACAGTCAGATGGTTTTCTTTCAAAATCCTAGTGTCATCTTTTACTCTGCTTTTTGTTTACCTGACACATCCAATAATTTCTCAAGCTCAATTGACTTTTTCTCTATAATGTGTTTCAAATCTGTCTTCTTTTTATTCCCAATGCCACTGTGCTAGATGAGGCCCTTATTACCTTGGACCATTTCAGAGACTTCTTAACTAGGTATGCTGCCTCCTGTTTCTTCTGTTCTCCAGTTAATAAGACTTTCAGATTACCAAAATTCTCAGTCAACAAACTAATGAGGTACAAATGAGCTTTTTATATTCTTGTATTTAATCGACTTCCTCGTGGCACAATACTATCAGACTAACTCTAAGGTTGAATCATAAGGAAGAATGAACTAATAATCCAATATATGATCACCTAAACTCTTTTTTTATGATTTTCAGCGGGATCACATTCATTCCTAACCTTATTAACAGCCTCTACAAAGTTTCTAAAAGTACAATGAATATACCATAGCAAAGACAAAATGGTAGGCATATTCTAATTATTTTAATCATAAAAATATGCTAAATATTTATTAACATGAAAATATTTGATAATTTTTATAAGTTCCTGGAATAGTTAATAGAGTCATGGTTTCTGAGACAAGGAGACCTGACTTCAGGTCCTGCATATTATACAAACTACCTATGTGACCCTGGGTTAGTTACTCAAAATTTCAGTGCTCTAGGTCCAAGCATCTTAAACTGAGAATGGGGACATATAACTGAATGTGGGGTTCACAAAAAGTTTGTCAACACTAAAAGGTTATGTATACCTATTTTATATACCTATAAACCCTGGGTAAGTAAAAATTTTCTCATGCAAAAAGGGGTCATGAGTGGAAAAAATTAAGATGCCCTGATCTAGGTATCTCTCTAGGATCATATGTTGGAGAATGCCCATCTACATTGGCAGACATTTTCTCATCAGAGAATCATGTTAAAGCTCTATTTCTATCTCTTCCACACTTGATGATGCTTTGTGTTCAGAAAATGACAGCAAATTAAGCTTATTGGTTTCTAGTTTCTTTTCTGCCTTGATCTCTCTAAGGCATTTGGCATGTTGACCACTCCCTTCTTGTTTATCCTTTCCTTCACTGAATCCTCCCTGTTCTCAGATGTCTCTAAGTATTCTTTTCTGTCTCCCTCTCTTGTTTTCTGGAAGAATGCTTCAGCTCTGGAATATATACCTTAGAAATACCCTCTACCCTATGTCTGCTCAGAATGAAGGACTCCTCCCAGGATCTATTTCTTTATTCTCACCAGCCTATAGTCAGGACTACTCCAGCATTCACTTGGTACCAGGGACCTTCACCAACCAAATTTCAGCTCCTTTTTTAAAGTATTATCTTATACTATTAAAATATACACTCCTCAAGGGCAGGAGCTCCATCTTTTCTTATTGGATATGTATTCTGAGTTTTTAGAACAGTGCCTGGTAAATAGTGGGTGCCTAATAAATGCTTGTTGACTATTTCTATAATTCCTCACAATCCCCAAATGTTAACATTCATTAAGGTTCTATCCTCTGATCCCATTTCTTTTATCTTTTTGTTATCCTTTGGTGACCTTAACATTTTTGATGTCTACTCTATTTGGATGACCCATTGACTTTGATTGTAACCATGTGGAAGAATTACAATCAAAATCAACATTGAAATCTCTTCCTCACTTCTTAATTTCTCTTAATGATATTACATTTATAATAATTCACAGATTTAGTGTCCTTTTTTACTCTGATTTTGGAACATTTTCTCCATTCAATAAATTACCAGGCACAATTGACTCTATAATGTGTTTCAAAGTTGTCTTCTTTTTATTCCCCAAATCATTGTGGTCTATGAGGTCCTGATTCCCTTGGACCTTTTCTGTGACCTCTTAGCCATATTTGGGGTCCACATTCTGACCTTCTTTAGTTAATATTCTTAATACATGTTCCTATTATAATTTCACTGCCTCAAAAACTTTAATGGTTCCCCATTGTCTATAGAAAAAGTTTAAAAAATCTTAGTCTGATGTTTAATGTTACTCAAAATTGTCTTCCTAGTCTCCTCACATCCTTCTATTTGACTTATTCTTAGTTCTTGACAAATTGAACTAGTCACTTTCCACAAACACATCTAATATTTTCAAACTTTTTTCTTCATTGTTGCACAATTTTAAACCCTGCTCCGCCCTTGATTTTGGCTATCAAAATTCCCTTGTGGTTCTACATCTAGTTGAAATGTTATCTATTCCAAAAAGTCATTCATTAACCTCATGATCAGGAGTCATACTTCCTGGAATTTCTTCATACTAAATTGTACATTTATTAAACACATAATATTAAATTTATTGTTATATATTATTCATTTCAATATTTATTATGAATATTTAATATTATATATTTTAAATTGATTGTAGACAAGATGAAATGATGTTCTGTTCACCTTAGTAAATAGAATGGGCTTTTATACATAAGAAATTCTTAAAAATATTTGTTGACTTTTCACAACCCTACTACTTTGATGACTCCAATACTAGAATTTATTAATTTTTTTCCTCCCTGCTACCTGATTTCTTTAATATTTAACCTAAATTCATTCAGGCTGCAGAGATGGACCAGCTAAGAGGTCTGTTACAAAATGATTTAGGATACTTTCACCTGTTCTGTTATGATTTCCCAAATGGTCCATTTTTATTTTATGACAAAGTATACGCCAATCACTTTCTGATTATACTGAAAAAAGCTGAAACAATGTGATCTAATACTTGAGTCTATAAATGTATATTAACAAAGTTTAACACTAAAGACATTAGTAAATCAAATAGCACTTAGGTGAAAGCCATTTCATACACTGCACACAGTTAACAATGGCTTAGAAATGATTTTCGCCCATTTGTCAGCATTGAACCACCCAGCAGACTATCAGTCTGTAAAATTATATTTGTATTGCTTATGATTTCTTTTATATTTAGGGCCTTGAATAAAAACCACTACAAACTAAGCACAGGAAAATGGAACCAAGTTCATAATAGTTTAATTTTAATGTCTAAAAACTAAGGATCAGAAATAAAAGTGGAACATTGATATAAATTCAGATTCTCTTAGAATAATGTAGGATAAAATTCCCATTAACAAAAAGAGCGTATATTATAGCAAATACATATAATATATAGATATAAATATATCATTTAACTTACTTGTGTGGTTTTGATATCATATCCTATGGAAAACAATTAATATGAAGTCAAGTAGCTATTAGACATGCTAAAGAAATGGGTAGACTACAGCATTATTGTGTCTTGGATTTATTTTTTCAAATCCTTTCTCAAGTTATTGTCTATCCTTATGCCACTCTTCAGTCTTTAAAAGTTGTAGTAAATGGTTCGGTAGTTTAAGTCAATAGCCCTTGCCCAGAATCTCATCATCAGTATCTTCTTTGAGAAGCTTTAGGAAAAGACATTGGAACATTTAACTCAGTGATTAGTACTATTCAAAAAAGGGACAGACTTCCATGGAAAGCTGTGAGGTTTCTGTATCTGTAAATCTAGAAGAAGAGGCTGGACATCCATTGCTTGCTTATCATGAAAAGGAATCATACTTCAGGTAGAGATTAAATGAATTGACATTTTCAAATGTAAGATGCTAGGATGCTAAATATGTAAAGAAGAAACTTAGTCATATAGTTTACATGCCATTCAAAACCAATTGAAGTGTTAAAAATAATAATGGTAATAATTTAGTAACAAATTATGATTAATGTGATGTTATCTGATAGGGAAAATACTTGTGTTGATTTTGTTTATTATTTTCAGTGATCTCTACCAATTATACTTGTGTAACCTTTGTAAGTGTTCAAATAGCCATTATTTTAAAAAGGGGGGGGGATTCTCTGGAGTTATACCAAAGGAGGGTTAGGCATTTTTTTTTAATAGCCATTTTATTTATGGTTCACTGTTAAAGTCCATGAGTAGAAAATGACCAGTTTTCAAATGACCAGGTCTATCTGCATACTGGCAGAAGGTATCAATACAATTTCAGATAAAATTTGTGCCCAGTAATATTAAGATATGTACACATATAACATGTACTAATATAATGCATTTGCTAATGTGACATAGCTCCAAGTTCTATATTTATACATATACATACACACAGAGTTTACAATGTTTTTCAAAAAAAGTTTGTGCTTTTGCATGGCTTTGCTCTTTTTTCAAAATTGACTAGAACTTAAATGTCTTCTTCTTTTCTGGTCTGGCTGCACCCATACATTCTGGCATATTTTATTTTTTCATTGAGAGGAAGGGTGTGACAGCATACCCACACTACACTCTATGCGAACTTAGGATTTTAATTCATTTAGCCAGTATCAAATTCCCCTTCTAAAGTCTCATCATATCATTGAAGTTGTCCTGTTTTATTAAAGGTTCTGACACTGGAAGGTAGCCCTCAATGTCATATGCCATTGAAGTGATCCAAGTATGCCCCTGATGATGATCCACTGTAGCTGATTTCAAATGAACTCATTTTGTTGGATGGAGGGTGATGGGTTTCTCACTGTCAAATATTTTTTGATGACTAGCCTAATTTGGGGGGACTAATCTGACTGGAGGACTAAACTGTGGACTGTTGACTATTTGGCTATATCTGACTTCGTTAATTTAATATGGGCCATTTATAAAGTTCCACCACACTGCTCCCAAAATGATACTAAAGATTAAGAAGGCTCTTAACTAAATAATCAAAGCAGAGTTTATTTATGAGATACTATTTCAAATTAGGAATATAGGGAAATAAAGTGCACAACCTGACTGCTATCTCTTTCCCACCTGCTGCGCCTTGAACTTCTTGAATACAATAAGGGCCTTAGCCGCCTCTGGCCTCAGGGCACCTTATACTTTCCCTGGTTTGTAACAAGGCCTGTAACCTTGTCAGCCCCGTCTCTCCTTTTCCGAACCGAACTCTCCTCCATCCTTGTCCATGCTCCCCTCTAGTCAGCCCCTCCTTGCTCCTTTTCTATCTAGTCAGTCCTCCTCTAGTCAGCCCCTCTCCTTAATCTTGTCCGTCCTTGCTCCTCCTTTCTCTAGTCCGTCTCCCCCTGGTCTATATATACCTTTTCTTCTCTCCACTCAAATATCGGGGCTTCCTTCACCCCCACAGACCAAGCTAATCCTCCAGCCAGAGCTGTAGCTGGTGGAGGGGGGGGGGGTGTGTGCTCTCGAGCCTCATGCCTCAGCACAGGCTATCCTTCAGATAGCTCCGCTCAGGTCAGAGGGAGCTGGGGGCTTTTTTTCCCCTCAGCTATCTGACCTGGCATCTTGTATAGCCCACACGGGGCTTTTTCTCCTTAGCCGAAGCCGAGGAGGAGGGGGAGAGACCCTGAAGGCCTAAGGCTTTCTAATCTTAGCCTAAAGGTAGGGTCCCCAAATCAAAATAAATTTCCACAGCACCCATGACAACTCATTTTTCTTCATATGTACCTCATCTACTAGGGTATAGAAGAAGGGTGAATTATTTTGATGACTACTTATATTTCTCAATATTAAAGCAAAGGATTCTATTTCCATACACTGAAATGAATATTTTTTAAAGTCTATGAGAATCTGTGAGAATAAGGGGCTATATCTACAAGTTTCTAGATGCATCTGTGTCCTGACTGGTACAAAGAATGAATCTCATGAAGAGTTCACATGTGTTCAAATTTTCACTATTCAAAGTTATGATTATGTATAATATGATACTGGTTCCTTCCTGATGGAAATATGCATTAAGAATCCTAATAATGTGACTATGTCACAGGCTTCATTATTTGTGTTAATTAGGATCTAGATGTACTTCAAAGGCCTCTATTTTATTGGTGAGGACAATCTCTCTGTGAATAAACAATAGAGCCACCCCATGATTTACTATATCATTTTAAAATCACTTCCCATATTTTTAAGGAAAAACAAACATAACCTATAACAATAACCTTTTATGAAACTTTTATTACCTCTTCTTAGGCATACACTCCAAGCCCATCCCCATACTAAAAATGATTTTTTTCAGCTTCATAGCATCCATCAGAGACTTTTCTATTGGCATAGCCTTCACATTTTAAAGGGTCACCTCCATGGTAAAGTGACATATACTGGTAGAACTTTGGATTCTGGACATTGAGATGGTTTTCTTAGAAAATGTGACATCTCATTTGCAATTCAATGTGTTAACTGGAGACCTTTGTACTACTTGTCATAGTTATCAAAATTATTGATAATTACCTTCTATTAATGACACTCAGACTATAGTCACATGATCCTTAAAATGAAAAAGGAATCATATGATTGAGCCAAGCTCATGCCAGTCAGATACCATGGCATAACAAGCTCTAATTATGCAGTTTTACATATTTGTCATAGGCCAGCTTTGTTCCAAGTTAGTGCTTGGCTATTAACACGGTGGAGGAGGAAAACCAAATCAATGGAGTTCACTGAGAATCTATTCATCTAAAATTGCTACATGGTAAAGGTAAACAGAGTGGTCTTCATCAGAATCAGGGGCCTACTTGATTTATATCACCATAGTACTCTTAGCATTGCATTCTTGGATTCAGAAGCAATTAAGGATATGAGAACAAGCTAAGGCTAGAGGTGAGGAACTCATCTTCCATTATTTTATCTGTCCTTGATTTGTTTGCCTTATTAGTAACTGGCCACAAAATGGAAATGAATAAAGGTTCAAAGACAGATGTGTAGTATTTATTCCTCCATGCCATTGATTCTTCCATTCTTAAACCTGTAATGCCATCACTTGCCCATCTCTGCCTATGGAATTACTGCACATTTTTAAAAGTCCAAGTCAAATAGCACCTTCTGCCCCAAACTTTTCCTCAACTCCAGAATTGATAAACCTTGTCCATCCCAGATGTCACATAGCAATCAATACCATAATTACTAGTGTTGGTGTTTTTTTCTCCTGTCAACTTTATGAGGTCAGGTATGTTTTCTATCTAAACCTTGTACATTTTTTGTAACTATCACAGTACTCTCAGTATATTTTGCAAGCAGTAGGTGCTTAATAAATGTTTGGGGAAAGGAATGGATTTTCAAACTTAAACCTACATATTATAAGATAATAAATCAAACCTTAAAGGAATCCTAGTGCTTGGGTTCAACCTCATTTTATAGATGGGGAAAGTGAGATCCAGAGAAGATAAGTGACTTGTCTAGTGTCACATATCTAATAAGTGACTAATACAGGATTTTCACTCTCATCTTTCTAAATCCAAGTTCCATGCTCTATGCATAGCATTAGCCAGTTATCCCTTGTTAATGCTCAATATTCACTATCTTATCATTATTTTTTTAAATATTTGGATGTTAGAAAACAATATTTTGACATACAATGTGATAATTCTTACCACCCACATATAGTTAAATATATGAAAAGAGAAACATGATAATTTGTTGTTAAAAATCATTATGGGCTTACAATCCAACAAATTCCTGGCTTAAACAAAAACTACTTACCATATTATTATTTATTGATTAATGAGCCATTTTATATCAGTAGTTTAAAGCAGATAGACTGTAACAAGGCCAGCAGCTCTTGATATAGCTACATGACTCACAAGTCATTGCTCCTTTAATTATTTCTATTGTATTCTCAGGTATAAATGTTCAGGTTAGAGGAGAGCATCAAGGGGAATCATTCTAACGAAGACAAAAAGTAGGATGTAGTTAGTGATTAATGATTTATGAGCTCATAAATATATAAGCAAAATCATTATGCCAATAGTAACAGTTCCAGATGATTTGAAAGAAGGAAATTACATTATCCATCTGTTGAAAATGAGGTGACTCTAATAGGAGGCAATATTCATGGAGAAAGAAAATATTCTGTTTATGGTCCTCATAGCTACTTGTTTAACCAGGAAGGTGGAGATAAATTAGAAGAGCTTTCAGGCTGTCAGGTTTTAAATTCCATTACCATATATGAATGTTGGAACTTGATGAGACCTTACAAGATGTTCTAATTGAAAACCTTCATTTTAGAGATGAGGACTGACCTAGAGAAAAAAAAATGAATTGGACAAAGTCATCTTGAAGATGTTACAGCCTTTATTAGAATGAACCACGATCCAGCTGGAAGACACAACCTCCAATTGTTACATAGACTTCAAAATAGTTATCAGTGGGTTGAAATAGAATCAGAAGTTGGAAGTGAAGGATCTCAGAGGTTATAAGTCCAATCACAACAAGTGTTAATTATAAAATCGAGGTCTTGAAAGTTGGAGTGACTTTTCTGAGATTACAAAGTATATGAGTTAGTGGCTGACCTGAGAACAAAACTCAGGTGTCCCAGCTCCCAGTCTAGCATTCTTTCTATTATATAAGAGTTCCTTTTGTTATGGAAATTATTATTGGGGGGTGCAGGGCAATTAGAGTTAAGTGACTTGCCCAGGGTCACACAACAAGTAAGTGTCAAGTGTGTGAGACCAGATTTGATCTCAAGTCCTCCTGAATCTAGGGCCAGTGCTTTATCCACTGTGCCACCTAACTCCCTTGAGTTGCAGACATTATAAGTATAAACATTGAAATATTATATGAATGTGACTTTGTATTAAATTTTATGACTGGCTAGTGTATATTTGTTTATCACGAGATGTAACAAAATTGTCAAATATACATTAAAATGAATTTTACTGAAGACTTTCCAGCCTTCTTGGACATACAACACTCAGATACTTTTATATATGCCAACCATTATTCAGTCAAATGAAGTTGAAGCAAGAATAGGTCAAGTTTTCAAACAAGGACTGCACTCATGGAGATTCACTGTGAATCAACTAATTTACATTAGTTTTGGCTAATTCCAAGTTTTCTATTTTCCCTCTAACATAAAGGACCTGAGCTGCAATTGGACAATAATAAGTAAACTTGGACACACAATAAATAAATTTTAAAAAACAGCAGTTGGGTTATTATTGTCTTCCATAGCATTCATTCAGTGGTACTCCTAGGTCATAGATATGACCAGCCTATCCTCAAATGCCTATACAACTTTGAACTTTCCCCTAAATTTAGTCAAATTCTTCTGGGGACTGGGAAAGGGAAAATACCCAAGACTTGGCTTCCAACCTTGGCTGGAAATCCTGATGAGCTGGGCTCAGAATATTACTCTTCCCCCTTGCCCCATATTCACTCATGCATGCATAGAACTTGATAATCACAATGGTTTCAGGGATGTTGGAATTTGTACCAGATTTAGGGCATGAAACACAGTTCTGATAAAATGTTCTACATCTTATAATAGAGAGATGAGGACTCAACCCTTCCAAAATAAAGCATCATTTTGCCATGCCTCCCAATATAAACTGCTCATAACATAGAGACACCTTAAAAGTTACCCTTTTAAGAAGGGGAAAAAGATGAAATGATTAAAGTAGGCCATAGAAGGAGACATTAAACTGGTTACAGTTTAAAGACAATCAATAGTTCTAGGGCTAGGTTGGTATAGATATATGGTCTAACATTTTGGATTCAATTTGAAGTAAAAGGTTAAAAAGCTTTTTCCTCTCTAAAGTTAAGTGGACGTGATTTTGAAATAGAATTTGACTGCAGAATGTGCCCTCAGCTTAAAATGAGGGTTATGTGAAGATTTATCCTAGCAGGGATATATTAGATCACAGAATTGCAACTCATTTTGGTGTAGAGGTACTGCAGAGAACATCTGGCAATACTTTAATAGTAGCACACTGTTGAGACAAGGGGTGTGATGGTCCTGTTATATTCCTCAGTGGCTGGAGTCCATCTGGAGGGTTGTGTTCAATTCTGAGTGTGACATTTGGGGGAGGAGTATCCAGAGGAAAAAAAATGAGAGTGTATGTCACTAATGTAACCATGATATAAGAACAGCAGTTAAAGAAACTGGTTATGGGTGGGACAGGCAGGTTTGACCTGATAGTTGACTTCAAGCATTGGGGATTTCTTATAGGTGATGCATCTAACAGTATTATTGTTGTTGCTTTTGGTATTGTTGTTGTTATTGTTATTTTTGTTATTATTATTATTTTGTGGCCAGATCCAGGAATAATATGGAAATTTCTTGGAGGAATATTCTAAATCAATAGAAAGGAAAAACTTCTTAACAATAAAATCCATGACCATCTAGTTGCCAATTTGATAGACCCAAAAACTTTCTCAGGAAGACCATAATTCAAAATAACCTCAGACACTTACTAGCTATGTGACCTTAGCCAAGTCATTTAATCACTATTTCCCTCAATTTCCCTGTCTGCTAAAAAGGGATTATAATAGCATCTAATTCCCAAAATTATCATGAAGATGAAAAGAGATGATATTTGTAAGTGCTTTACAAACCATAAGGAATTATATAAGTGATAGCTATTATTATTCATAAGAAAATGGAATGAGTTGTCACCCAAAAGAGTGACTTCCAAGGCAGTGAGAGGACTCAAACACAGCTCAGGCAACCATATATCTGAAGTATTCTAAAGATGCTTTTTGGTTTGGCTAGGGTTTGATCGAGTAAAATGCTAAAGGGCCTCCTACATCTAAAAATCCACATGTATATTATTTAGTTCCCATTCTTTATCTACTAAGATATCATAAAATACCATCAAATACCAATTTAGCATGTAGATATATTGGGTGTATGGCATAACCCTGATATGTAACCATGCCTCAAGAGTCAAGCAGTCAATAAACATTTATTAAGCACCTACTATGTGCCAGGCACTATGCTGAGCCCCATAAATACCAAAAAACAAACAAACAAAAAATAAACTGTCCCTGACCTCCAGAAGCTTATAATTTGATAGGATAAGACAATACACAGAAAAAGAAGGCAAAAAGAATTGGGGGGATAGGACACAATGATGTCCCAAATCCATGCAGCTGGTGAAGAAAAGGGAGACAAAGTATGCTGAAGCTCCTCTTTCAATAGAGACTACTAATTAGTGAACCCAGATGCATCATTAGTTCTTATATATGTCCTTCAGCAATCATCCATTTAATGGTATTCTCTAAAATATTGTGGGGTATGATGTCAAACAGGATGACAGGACCATTAAGATACAGCTAGAGGAATATAAACAATGATTAGAATCCTATCATTTGGTAGGTAACAGAGACTTACCCAAGGTCACTAAAGTAGACAAAAGCCCATGATTTGGGCCCTGGTCTTTTGAGGCCAAATCTAGTGATGTCCCACTATGTAATTGTTATGGCTTATATTTCCAGAATTTTCTTTTTCCTCTTATTTTTTGAACAAGGACGTTTTCCCCCACTCTGTTAAGTCTCCTAGCATGCCCTCTTATCCTCATTCTCTAATTCCTTAATGACTGCCAGAGTCCAGTAATGTCATCTGAAAATCTTTTCAAAACTCTTTAATGAAATTCTTCTGGGCCAATAGAATCAAACCCTCAAAAAAAAGTATCAAAGCCTCTTCTTTGACTTGCAATTCATTACTTCTCTTTAAAAAAAATGTCATGTATATTATTCTTCTGGGGAAAAAAAGCAGAGAAATAATATGTGTATTTCTTCCTCCTGTTACCACTGCACCCCTTGCATCAAACTTCAGGCATAACCCTTCTTGGACCTTGGATCTCTTTATATGGTTCTTAGCATTTTTCACAAACTAATAGTTGCTTCTGGCCTTTAGCTTTTTGGACTCATTCTTATGAGACCATGACCCTCTTTTGCATTTGTCCTTTTAAAACTATTGCTCCTTCTTGCTTCATTTTTGAATGTTATTTCTCAAATCCCAAGATTCTTGTTTCCTTTGAACCAGCTTTCCTTTTTGAGTCCTGGATGTGGGGGCAGGCCTATTATTTCTCAAAACTTTTTTTTTTTTAATTTTGCTTTCCTGAAGCGTGAGATTTACATTTAATGAGACTCCATGTGCCATTCCTGAGTTAGTGTGAAGTAAAGCTTGCCTGTTTTTCTAGCTAAAGCATTTCTGTCCTTTTCTAAAGTTAATGAGGAAAAGGCATTTATGGTACAGAGAAGACACAAAAGGATTAGTGTTCAAATTTAAGATGAATAATTTGTTACTTTTGTGACCTTAAAAAAGTCACTAGGGGGGCGGAGCCAAGATGGCAGAGAGGAAGCAGCAAGCTGCCTGAGCTCTCCTTCTGTTCCCTCAAAACGAACATTAAATCAAGCCTCTGGACGGATTCTGAAACTACAGAACCTGCAAAGAGACAGAGAGACACAGTCCTCCAACCAGAGATAATTTAGAAGACTTCAGGAAAAGGTCGGTCTGACTCGGGCAAAAGGGAGGCCCAGCGCAGGGCAGCAACCCAGCGCCGAAGGGGTCGGGGCAAGTCAGCAGGAGCTGCGGGCCACAGCCTAACAACTGAAGCTCCCGGAACCTGGTTCAAAAATCTGGTGGCCAAGAAGGACAGTGGAAAAACTTACCTGCACCGGCCGAGAGGGCCACAAACGGCGGGATCAGACGCCGGGGTCTGGCGCCTGGCTGGCTGAGCACAATCATACAGTAAGTGCAGGGCGGGGCATCTCCACACACCATAAAGGCCTCAGAGTAAAAGCCCGGTCACACAGCACCTATACACCTGCACAAGAAGCCCAAAACAGGGACCCTGGTGCCCCCAGAGCAGACTTCAACTTAAAGAATAAATAAATAAGCTGCAATAATGAGTAAGAAGCAAAAAAGAGCCCTCTCCATTGAGAGCTTCTGTATCAATAGGGAAGAAGCCAACACAAACTCAGATGAGGACAATAGCCTCAAATTGTCTACATCTGAAGCCTCACAAGGGAAGGTGAATTGGTCGCAAGAACAAAAAGCCTTCCTGGAAGAGCTCAAAAAGGATTTTAAAAATCAATTGCAAGAGGTAGAAGAAAAAATGGGGAGAGAAATGAAAGCAAAACAAAAAAATATGAAAAAAGAATCAGCAGCTTGGAAAAGGAAGCTGAAGAAAACAAAGCCTTAAAAAATTCATTTGGCCAAATGGAAAAAAAGCTGCATAATCTCACTGAAGAAAACAATACCTTAAAAAATTCACTTAGCCAAATGGAAAAAAAGGTGCATAATCTCACTGAAGAAAACAATACCTTAAAAAATTCACTTAGCCAAATGGAAAAAAAGGTGCATAATCTCACTGAAGAAAACAATGCCTTAAAAATTAAAGTGGGACAGTTGGAAGATAAGGAATCCATGAGACACCAGGAATCAGTCAAGCAGAATAAAAAAAAATGAAAAAATAGAAGAAAATGTGAAATACCTCATTGGAAAGACAACTGATCTGGAAAACAGATCGAGGAGAGACAATTTGAGAATCATTGGACTGCCTGAAAGCCATGACCAGAAAAAGAATCTAGATACCATATTCCAGGAAATTATTAAGGAGAACTGCCCTGATATCATAGAATCAGAGGATAAAATCATCATTGAAAGAATCCATCGATCACCTCCTGAAAGAGACCCCAAAAGGAAAACTCCAAGGAATATTGTAGCCAAATTCCAGAATTATCAGGTGAAGGAGAAAATACTCCAAGCAGCCAGAAAGAAGCAATTTAAATATCATGGAGCCACAGTCAGGATTGCTCAGGACCTGGCAGCTTCAACATTAAAGGACCGCAAGGCTTGGAATATGATATTCCAGAAGGCAAAGGAGATTGGATTGCAGCCGAGAATCTATTACCCAGCAAAAATGTGCATTTTCTTTCAGGGGAAAAGATGGACATTTAATGACATTGGGGACTTTCAATCTTTCCTGGTGAAAAGACCAGAACTGAATAGAAAATTTGATCTCAACATACAAGACTCAAGAGAAGTTTAAAAAGGTAAACAGAGGGGGAAAAAAAAAAGTTACCCTATTAGGTTAAACTGTTTATATCCCTACACAGGAAGATAATACTCATAACTCTTAAGAACTGTAAATGTATTTGGGCAGAGAGAAGGACTTTATATAGAGGGTATAAATATAAATTGTCTTTGATGTGATGATACAAAAGAATTAAGGGGTTAAAAAGGGAGTCTATGGGGAGGAGAGGAAAGGGGAGGTGGAATGGGATGAATTATATCATATGAAGAGGTGGAAAAAAACCTATTATAATAGAGGGAAAGAAAGGAGGGGGGAACATGGTTTCAACCCTATTCTCATTAGATTTGACTCAAAGAGGGAATAACATATACGTTCATTGGGATAAAGAAACAACTCATTCTTTAGGGAAACAAAAGGGGAAGGGAAAGGGGGGACTGATAGAAGGGAGGACAAAAGCAAGGGAGGAAAGGGTAAAGAAAAGAGAGGGGGGTGATAAAAAGGGAGGGCAGATTGGGGGAGGCAGGGGTAAGAAGTAAAATGTCGGTGAGGAGAAATAGGGTGAAAGAAGGGGGGAAAAGTACAAAGGGGGTAAATAGAATGGAGGGGAATAGACAGTCAGTAATAATAACTGTGAATGTGAATGGGATGAACTCTGCTATAAAATGGAAGCGAATTGCAGAGTGGATTAAAAACCAGAACCCTACAATATGCTGTTTACAAGAAACACATTTGAAGCAGAGAGATACACACAGAGTAAAGGTAAAAGGCTGGAGCAGAATATATTATGCCTCAGCTAAAGTAAAAAAGGCAGGGGTAGCAATCCTTATCTCAGACAAAGTGCAGGCAAAAATAGATCTCATTAAAAGAGATAAGGAAGGAAATTACATCTTACTTAAAGGTACTATAGATAATGAAGTAATATCAATATTGAATATGTATGCGCCAAGTGGTATAGCATCCAAGTTCTTAGAGGAGAAGTTAAATGAGTTACAAGAGGAATTAGATAGTAATACTATACTAGTGGGGGATCTGAATCTCCCCCTCTCAGAATTAGATAAATCTAGCCAAAAAATAAATAAGAAAGAAGTGAAAGAGGTGAATAGATTACTAGAAAAGTTAGACATGATAGATGTCTGGAGAAAATTGAATGGGGATAGAAAGGAATATACCTTTTTCTCAGCAGTACATGGCACATTTTCAAAAATTGACCATGTATTAGGGCACAAAAACATCATAGTCAAATGTAGAAAGGCAGAAATAGTAACTGCATCCTTCTCAGATCATGATGCAATAAAAATTACATGTAAGAAAGAGCCAGGGAAAAGTAGAATGAAAATCAATTGGAAACTAAATAATTTCATTCTAAAGAATGAATGGGCCAAACAAGAAATCATAGAAACAATCAATAACTTTATCCAAGAGAATGACAATAATGAGACAACATACCAAAATCTATGGGATGCAGCCAAAGCAGTGCTTAGGGGAAAATTTATAGCTCTAAATGCTTACATGAATAAGAAAGAGAAAGAGGAGATTAATGAATTGGGCATGCAACTTAAAAAGCTAGAAAAAGAACAAATTAGAAATCCCCAATTAGACACTAAATTAGAGATCCTGAAAATTAAAGGAGAAATCAATAAGATTGAAAGCAAAAAAACTATAGAATTAATCAATAAAACTAAGAGCTGGTTTTATGAAAAAACCAATAAAATAGATAAAATATTGGTTAATTTGATTAAAAAAAAGAAAGAAGAAAACCAAATTACCAGTATCAAAAATGAAAAGGGTGATGTTACCACCAATGAAGTGGAAATTAAAGCAATAATTAGGAAATATTTTGCCCAACTGTATGCCAATAAATTTGACAATGTAAATGAAATGGATGAATATTTACAAAAATACAAACTGCCCAGGTTAACTGAAGAGGAAATAAAATCCTTAAATAAACCCCTATTAGAAAAAGAAATTGAACAAGCTATTAATGAACTCCCTAAGAAAAAATCCCCAGGGCCAGATGGGTTTATGGGTGAATTTTACCAAACATTTAAAGAACAATTAATTCCAATATTATACAAATTATTTGGAAAAATAGGTGAAGAAGGAGTTCTACCAAATTCGTTTTATGACACAAATATGGTGGTGATACCAAAACCAGGCAAAGCCAAAACAGAGAAAGAAAATTATAGACCAATTTCCCTAATGAATATTGATGCTAAAATCTTAAATAAGATATTAGCAAGGAGATTACAGCAAGTGATCACCAGGATAATACACTATGACCAGGTGGGATTTATACCAGGAATGCAGGGCTGATTCAACATTAGGAAAACTATTAACATAATCAACCACATCAATAAGAATACCAACCAAAATCATATGATTATCTCAATAGATGCAGAGAAAGCTTTTGACAAAGTACAGCACCCATTCCTAATAAAAACACTAGAGAGTTTAGGAATAGGGGGAGCTTTCCTTAGAATAATAAACAGTATCTACCTAAAGCCATCAGCAAGTATTATATGCAATGGAGATAAATTAGAGGCCTTCCCAATAAGATCAGGGGTGAAACAGGGATGTCCATTATCACCCCTATTATTTAATATTGTTCTAGAAATGTTAGCTTTAGCAATCAGAGAAGAGAAAGGAATTAAAGGAATTAGAATAGGCAAGGAGGAAACAAAACTATCACTCTTTGCAGATGATATGATGGTATGCTTAAGGAATCCTCGAGAATCAAGTCAAAAATTACTTGAAACAATGAACAACTTTAGCAAAGTGGCAGGATATAAAATAAATCCACATAAATCATCAGCATTTCTATACATGACCAACAAAATCCAGCAGCAAGAGATAGAAAGAGAAATTCCATTTAAAGTAATGGTAGGTAATATAAAATACTTGGGAGTCTACTTGCCAAGACAAACCCAGGAACTCTATGAACACAACTACCAAACACTCTTCACACAAATCAAATCAGATCTAAATAATTGGAAAGATATCAATTGCTCATGGATAGGCAGAGCTAATATAGTAAAAATGACAATACTGCCTAAATTAATTTACTTATTCAGTGCCATACCAATCAGGCTACCTAAAAATTATTTTATACAGCTAGAAAAAATAATAACAAAATTCATCTGGAAAAACAAAAAATCAAGAATATCCAGGGAAATAATGAAAAAAAATTCACAGGAAGGTGGGTTAGCGGTACCAAACCTGGAGCTTTACTATAAAGCGGCAGTCATCAAAACTATCTGGTACTGGCTAAAAAATAGAGTGGTAGATCAATGGAATAGGCTAGGCTCAGGAAATGCAGTAGTAAATGACACTAGTAATGTAGTGTTTGATAAACCCAAAGACTCCAGCTTCTGGGATAGGAACTCAGTATTTGACAAAAACTGCTGGGAAAACTGGAAGATAGTATGGCAGAAATTAGGCATAGACCAACATCTTACACCTTATACTAAAATAAGGTCAAAATGGATACATGATTTAGACATAAGAGGTGATACCATAGGTAAATTAGGAGAGAAAGGAATAGTGTACCTATCAGATCTTTGGAAAGGAGAACAGTTTCTGACCAAACATGAGATAGAGTATATTATAAAATGCAAAGTGGATGATTTTGATTATATTAATTAAAAAATTTTTGTACAAACAGAAGCAATGCATCCAAAATTGGAAGGGAGGCAGAAAGTTGGGAAACAATTTTCGAGGCCAGTGCTTCTGATAAAGGCCTCATCTCTAAAATATATAGGGAATTAAATCAAATTTATAAGAATCCAAGTCATTCCCCAATTGAGAAATGGTCAAAGGATATGAACAGGCAGTTTTCTGATGAAGAAACCAAAGCTATCTATTCCCATATGAAAAAATGCTCTAAATCTCTAATGATTAGAGAGATGCAAATTAAAACAACTCTGAGGTACCACCTGACACCTATCAGATTGGCTAAAATGACAAAAAAGGAAGATAATAAATGTTGGAGAGGCTGTGGGAAAATTGGAACACTAATGCATTGTTGGTGGAGCTGTGAGCTAATCCAACCATTCTGGAGAGCAATTTGGAATTATGCCCAAAGGGCGATAAAGCTGTGCATACCCTTTGACCCAGCAATCCCACTTTTAGGTCTTTTGCCCAAAGAAATCATGGAAGGGGGAAAGGGACCCACATGTACAAAAATATTTATAGCTGCTCTTTACGTGGTAGCAAGGAATTGGAAGTTGAGGGGGTGCCCATCAATTGGGGAATGGCTGGACAAGTTGTGGTATATGAATACAATGGAATACTATTGTGCTGTAAGAAATGATGAGCAGGAAGAGTTCAGAGAAACCTGGAGGGTCTTACGTGAGCTGATGCTGAGTGAGATGAGCAGAACCAGAAGAACATTGTACACAGTATCATCAACATTGAGTGTTGACCTACTGTGATGGACTATATTCTTCTCACCAATGCAATGGTACAGAAGAGTTCCAGGGAACTCATGATAGAAGAGCATCTCCAAATCCAAGAAAAAGAAAAAAAGAAAGAAAGAACTGTGGAGTATAGAAGCTGATTGAACCATATTATTTCTTTTGTTTTGGGTGCTGTTGTTTTTTTCTATTTTGAGGTTTTGCATCACTGCTCTGATTCTTTCTCTTGTAACAGGATTAATGCAGAAATAGGATTAATGTTATTATGTGTATATATATGTGTGTGTATATATATATATATGTATATGTATAGAGATATATAGATATAACCTATATCAGATTACCTGCTGTCTAGGGGAGGGGGGAGGGAGGGGAGGGAGGGAGAAAAATCTGAAATTGTAAAGCATGTATAAACAAAAGTTGAGAACTATCTTTACATGTAACGGAAAAAATAAAATATCTCATAAAAAAAAAAAAGAAGCCCATGATCTGAACCAAAAAAAAAAAAAAAAGTCACTAAACCTTAGACTCCAGATTTCAAGTTTGTGACATTCAATGATCTTTAAATTCCTTTCCTTATATCTTTTCCTTTTTTACTGTGAGAGATTAGGGCTCTGATATGATATATGTAAGGAACCTGCAGTGAGAGAACTTACTTTACTCTTATAGATTACCACCAATTCTACAACTTACTTTTGTTTGTTTGTTTTCTGCAAGGCAACTTACTTTTGCAGACAGTTGTTTAGATCACTAAGTCACTTGTCCAACATCACACAAATAGTATGTGTTAGGGGCAGCACTTGAACCCAGGTATTCTGAATTGAAAGATTAGAACTCTTTACTCCCAGCTGTCTTTCTAAAACCCAAGACCCTATTATGCCATGATGACTTTCTTTATTTCTTCCTTCCTTCCTTCCTTCCTTCCTTCCTTCCTTCCTTCCTTCCTTCCTTCCTTCCTTCCTTCCTTCCTTCCTTCCTTCCTCTTCTTCTTCTTTCTTTCTTTCTTTCTTTCTTTCTTTCTTTCTTTCTTTCTTTCTTTCTTTCTTTCTTTCTTTCTTTTTGGTGAGGCAATTGGGGTTAAATAACTTCCTCAGGGTCACACAGTTAGTAAGTGTTAAGTGTCTGAGGCCAGATCTGAACTCAGGTCCTCCTAAATCCAGGGCCAGTGCTCTATCCACTGTGCCACCTAGCTGCTCCCTGATTTTCTTTTTTAAATAGTATTTTATTTTATATGTTTTTTTCTAATTACACATGAAGATAATTTTCAACACTCATTTTTGTAAGATTTTGAGTTCCAATTTTTTCTCCTTCTTTCTCTTCCTTCTTCCTTCCCAAAGTCAGCGAAGAATCTGAAATAGCTTATATATTCTGATCATGTTAAACATATTTCCACCCTAGGCATGTAGGGAGAGAAGAATAAGAACAAAAGGGGAAACCACAAGTAAAAACAAACAAACAAACAAAATCCAACAACAATAAAAGTGAAAATAGTATGATTCAATCTCCATAGTTCTTTCTCTGGATGTGGATAGATTTTCCGTCATGAGTCCTTTGGATCAATGTATTGCTGAGAAGAGCTAAGTCTATCACAGTTGATCATCACACAATGATCAACTGCCTTTATGTCTAAATAATATACCCATTTTGACTTTATTTTGGTATACAGTGTAAGATGTTGGTCTATGCCCAGTTTCCTCCATACTTTTTTCCAGTTTTCCCAGGAGATTTTTGTAAAAAAAAAGAAAAAAAGTGTTCTTATCCCAGAGGCTGGAGTCTTTGGGTTTATCAAAAAGTAGATTGCTATATTTATTTACTACTGTGTTTTCTGTGCCTAACCTATTCCACTGATCCTTTACTCTATTGCCTAGACAGGACTAAATAGTTTGGATGGTTGCTGCTTTATAGCATAGTCTTAGATCTGGTATAGCTAGACCATATGGTGTCTTTCTTTCAAGCTTACTTGCTTCCACTTTGCCAAATGGTTCTTCCTTGTTCAGGATGAGTTCACAGGAGTGGTTCATCTTGTTTTGTCAGGTTTTTTTTTTCTTTTCCGGTTTTAGCAATCAATTAATAAGCATTTATCAAATGACTACTCTGTGCCAACCACTATTATAGGAACTAGGTATATAAGTGCAATAAGTGAAACAATTCCTATTTTCAAGGAACTTACAGCCATCCTTCTGTTCTCAAGTTCATGGATGCCCAGGCCAGGGTATGGCCATTTTAAAGTCAAAGGATTATTTCACATATTGTTATCTGTAGAGTCTGGCTACAACTCTAATTTTTCCTACTACTAAACATATTTCTTTAGTTGGAACCTTGAAAACCTTTAGAAATCAATACATCTGCTGGTTACTATTCATTCACATGGAGGTCTAGATATGGTAATGAGAGCTGCCATTTCTATAGTATTTTAATGACTATAAAATTATTCACATGTATTAGTACATTGTATCCTCACAGCAACTCTTTCCTCTACATGTTATTACTACACCATTGTTCACATGAGAGAACTGAGACTCAGAATATTTAAATGACTTGCCCTGAGTCACACAACTAATTTAGAGTCTGAGGTGAAATTTCAGTCTGAGTCCATACATCTATCGACTGTGGCATATCCATCTTTCCTCAGCAATATTCCACAGAGACTTGGTATTCTACAGAATCTAAACATGTATTTGATGGGAAAAGAAAACAAATGATTATTTTACTTCATCTTCCCTGTGATTGGAGGACTAGAGTATTAATCTCCCAAAGCTTTTCTTTCTCTCGGGAAAGATTTGGATTTTCCAACTCATTCTTGTGATGAAAATTTCTAAGTCCAACTAAGAAAAGAAACAGTGAAGTCTCCAAGCCATAGGAAAATAGGTTTATTGAAAGAGGGCCTATTTTACAATAAAGCCAGTCTCTGCAGGGATAGCCCTGCAAAGACCCCAAATAGTATCAGTGTCAGACTTTTATACCTCTATAAGGCTTAAATGTTTATATACCTTACTATTTTTAGGTAGACTCCTCCCATTGCATCTCTTTAGCATACTGCAAATGATACAGAAATGGGAAATTGGAACATAGTCACTGAGATCAAGGTCATGAACATGGTGTGTGGAGACAGGGGCATGCTTAATTTCTTGCCTGGCAGGCAGCCAGTTCGGGGATTTGGTCAGTAGATTCACCAGATTCCCAGAGCCAAGCAATCTCTAATGCTGATTGGCTCCTTCAGCTTAGAAGATACTATTTTTTGTACCTTGGTTGAACAATTTGATACAATGACAGAGGACATGAGTTATGATGGTCAAGAAACGGGTTTACAATAAAGTGGATACCTGAGAACATATTACTGCATTGTTTTAAGCCACTAAAGAATATTACATAATATCGATGCTCTGTACCATATTATTATTACTTACACATGAGTAAATCATCATTTGTAGCCTATTATACTGATTACTACCACAGTTAAATCACTTATATCTAAGGGTTAGGGAAAAATCTCACTCACACTCTCCACTCTCCATCTGAAGCCATGGACTCCGTGGACTGCTCCCCTCACTAGGTATCCCCTGCCTTCCCCCTCTACCATTCCAGCTTCCTTTTATGTGTTGTCTCCTCTAATAGATTATAAGATTTTTTTGAGGAAAGGAACTATCATTTACTTTGTTATTTGTATCCCAGTGCTTAGCATAGTGCTTCACACGTAGTTGGTGCTTTATAAATGTTTATTAAATTAAATTGACACTAGAGATACTTTCCCTGTAAAACACAAAATTTATGTGTCCCTAAATATATACATAGATATGCATATGTATATACACATATGCTCACACATACATATACATCATATACGTGTGAATATACACAAGATCATTTATGTGTGACAATATTAAGTATGGCAAAACTAGCTTATATTTTATAAGAATATTCTCCATAATACTTTACCCCATCATCTTTTCCTTTACATCTTCTATTCCTCAGGATCTTTAAACCAGAATTTATAGCTCCATTGCTTTATCTAAAGTCTGAAAGTTCTCCATGGCAAATATAGCTGGGGAAATGCTTTATTAATTTTTTAGTATCTATGTGGGGAAGAATGCTGGGCTTACTAGATATTCAAATTACTTAATCATCTATCTGTAAGATACCTATATTTTTCCTTCCTTTTGATCCAGCTCTGGGCCTCATGTTGGTGAAGTAGGTAGTGGGAAAGAGGTTTCATATTGCTTTTTGCTTCAACCTGCCTCAGCATTCAATGGTCACAAAAGGTTGAGCTGCTGTTTTTATGGAGGGTACAGTGACATGAAGCAAAATAGATATTGCCTTTACACATTGGTAATGTGGTCGCCTAATATATAATTCTTGATAATACTGAGGCACTTACCTTGATAGAGATAAATCATGGCCCCTCCATTTCCAGTTAGATGAAAATTTTACTGTTAACAACAAATACTCCAAACCTGTTTGTAGAACCAGCCCCTCCAGAGACCAAAACAGGTGCTGGTTTTCATTGATAGAAGCAGTTTACCTTTCTAGAGTTCCCTTGGCTAATTAAAACCCAAGTCTAGACCAAAACAAACAAGAAACAACACAACAGGAATGGCAACAGGAACAACAACAACCACAAAATAAATTAAAACAAGCAAGAGATTTGTGTATAGTTTTCTAATCTTTGAATTCGTTTTTAAACATGAGGCCAATTTTTCAACTTTTTTTTTGTTTCCTCCTCAATTATGCAATTTTTACATGGAACTTACTGAGAATTTCAATATATGTTTATTGAATTTGGAGCGTTTTGTGAAGTTCCACCTCCACACCAGAGGTTGTAGCAGAGACAGAAATTATGTTAAATAGAAGGGTTTTAGAAATGCTTATCACTAGTCCAGCAATACAAGGTGATATGTCATTAAATGATAGCTTTGTTGCCTTTGGTTGCACAATAAAAGCAATTCATTCTAGTGCTTTATTTGTCAGTGGGTGACAAAGAGCATGCATTTAGCACTACACATTTGTCAGGCAATGGAATAAGTGGTGGGGATATGAAGTGAGGCAAAATTGGTCTCTGCCCCTTAAGCTTACATTCTCATGCAATGCAGCAGACAAAAACAGAGAAGATGGAAGTTCTCTTAAAGCCAAAGGATCTAACAGTTGGAGGGGACACTAGGAACATTTTACAAAAGGTACATTCTAAGGTAAGACTTGAAGGGAACCAAGAGAATTAAAGGAACAGAAGTGGAAACATCAAGTATAAGCAGCTTTAAAAAAATGTTTAGCTCAGAAGGAAGTAGAGATAGAAGACAATAACTAGGAGAGATATAGGATGGAGTAACTATCATCATGTTGTTTTTGCTATTATTAATTTTAAGGATGGAGGCATCATGGGCATGTTTGTCCACATCAGAGAAGGAGGAGCCAATAGATAAAGATGGATGGAAGATTAGAAAGAAAAGAGGAATAATTTAGTACTATTCATTGTTGGAGACATAAGAGGACTGGAACACTTGTGCATGTAGATGTGTTGCCTCAGCGATAAGAAGGACCTTTTCTTCCTAAAAGACAAATGAAGGGGGGCAGCTGGGTGGCACAGTGGATAAAGTACCAGCCCTGGATTCAGGAGGACCTGAGTTCAAATCTGGCCTCAGACACTTGACACTTACTAGCTGTATGACCCTGGGCAAATCACTTAACCCCAATTGCCTCACAAAAAAATGAAAGACAAATGAACGAGGAGATAGTGAGATAGTGGGGAGTGTGGTGACAGAAGGATATGAAATGAGAAGGGGAGGAAAAGGAGGTCTTGGAGAATGGCCTTAATTTGTTTTTTCCCCCTTTAAATATGAGGCCAGGACTTCAGTTGATCATCTGTGACAGCCTTGAGAATGGTTGAGAAGGTTTTATAACAGTGGAGAGGAACGGGAAAGAAAGTGGAAGAGGGAGAATAAAAAGATTTTTTGCGGTGGTGAAGGTCCAAGTGTTAGGTGATATAAATTTGCAATATTCCCAAATATCACTGTTTGTATGAGGAGGAACATATACTAGCCCAGCCTTTATCTGCTGCTTCCTTTTGTCCTTTTATTTTTTCATTTTATTAATAGCCATATTTGTAACACTGATATTATTTATTTACCTTAGTAGTATTCTCACTTTGTGAAATTATAAAATCATGGAATTTTAGAATTGCAAGCCATCTACTCTAATCCATAACTAGAATTTCTACTAAATATAGTCAGCACATTTCCACACAGTGTCCCCTCCAAAGAAAAGAAAAACATCACATGGAAAGGGATTCCATCCCAGATTTCCTTATCTCAACTTATGAAATATTGTGTTATTTTTCCTTCATAACAAATCTAAGTTTCCTCTCTTCAATTTCCCACCTTTTACAGTTCTTCCTGGAAACAATCAGAAAAAGTACAATGTCCCATCTAACTGCTGGGTCTTCAGATACTTGAAAATGTTTAAAATTTCAGACCATGTCTTCCCTCCTTGAGACAGCTAGATTGTGTAGTAGATACAGTTCTAACCCTGGGGTCAAAAAGACCTAAATTCAAATCTGATCTCAGGTTTATTTTTTTTAATAGCTGTGTGACTTTGGACAGGTCACTTGATTTCTCCCTGCCTGTTTCTTTTAATGTAAATTGGGGAAAATAACATGAGAGAATAAAATTAGATAATATTTGAAAAGTACTGAGTATAATGCCTGGCACCTCGTATGCACGTGATAAATGCTTTTGTTTTCCTTCCATCATTCTTCTCTGGTGTTTAACTCTCCAATTCCTTTCATCTCTACTCATAAATCATAGACACGGTGACCTTCACTATCTTGAATGGTATTTTGATATTTTCCAGTTTGTCACTGAGCTTTCTCAACTGTGATACCCAAGACTGAACACAATCCCTCAGATGGGTCTTATCCCAGGAAATTGTGCCCGTTAAATATTGTATCCAAGGTTGCATTATTTTTGTCTTCCATATTGTTCATTTGATTGATATTGAACCTGCAGTACACTTAGAGTTTCAAATCTTTTGTAGATGAACAACTTTGTAACCCTTTATTCCACATATTTTATTTTTAAAATCAGATTTTGGAAACCAAGCATATATTTTACATTTATCCCTTTCCATTATCATCTTATTTGATTCATTCTAATGTGCTGAGCTGTCAAGATCTTTTCTGGATTATGACTATGGTTGATTGTGTTATATATTCCTCCCAACTCATCAGAAAATTTTATAAGCATATGAACTATACTTCTGAGTGGATGGTAAACATTTTAAACATCATATTGCCAAGCACAGGTACTTAGGACATTCACCTGCAGACATCCTTCCAAGTTGACATTAAGTTGACTCATTGGTCATTGAAAAAAGATCAGACATTTAGAATAGAAAGCATTAAGCATTGCAGATTATTTGAAAGCTTTGTGATGATTAATATGGTTCCATTCCTTCCTGGCTACTCTGCCACCATGACAGAATAAGTAGAAGGTTATTATTTTTTCTTTGTCTCTTTGGTTGTTTCGCCCAAAGAGGTCATAACCTAGGGCCAATACTACTGCTGCTGGTAGCCCTGACTGTATTTAGTGTGACAACTACGTGGAATTAAGATCAAGTCTGTTTCTTAAACTAGTCAAAGAATCTGAGCATTGGAGAATCTTCTAGTTCTTTTGCCTTCAGAAAGTTAGGTAGTATAGCAGATAGCAGTTAAATCCCTACTCTCAATCTACTGATGCTTGAACCTTGAACAACCAGTTCAAACTCCAAGGAATGTCTTGTCTCCAGGTTCCATATTCACATTGTTTTTTTTTTTTCCCCATTTCCAAGTTCCTTTTGTGCGTTATTTTCTGCCATTAAATACTAAACTCCTTAAGAGCAAGAAAATTCTTTCTTTTTCTTATTTGTATCTCCAGTGCTTAGTGCAGTGCTTGGTTCACAGTAGGTGATAAATAAATGTTTCAATAAATATTGACTTGAATTGAATCTTTGGAAGACCTGAGTTCAAATCCTGCCTCAGTCATCTTACAAGCTGTTTGACCCAAGGTAAATTACAACCTCTCTCACCCATAATATTAGTAGCTAAGTAAAGATGCTTTTCTTAGAATTATAGATATAAAGATGGTACAGACTTATCAGAAAACATCTACTCCAATGTCTGCATTTCATAGTTAAGGAATTTGAGCCTGAGAGACTGTAATTTAAACATGTTTAATTTAAATAGTCCTAAGCAGTTTGACACCTGTTAAAATTATACATATAAAAGTCAAATAATTTTTTTCTCTGACCTTCTCTCCTCTTTCACTGGATGGAGAGAATTCCCTCTACCAGTATATACTGTCAATAGTTCTGCAGCTGGCATCCTTAGAGGCTTACCTAGGATTGTGAAAAGTGAAGTCATTTGTCCTTGAACTCAAGTACTCCTGTCTTCAGACAGTGTTCTCTCGACTGCAGCACATTTCTTTTCAATTCATTAGAGGCAATAAGAGTAATCAAGCAAGATTTATTTGAACAAGAAAATTTTTAAAAATTAATAGTGATGGTATAAAAATAATAGTATGCTATGTTCATGGCAGGTATTTAATGATTTGTTTTTTTTAATTAAATGAATTGACTCTAAATTTGCCAATCATTATTTAGTTGTTGGTCCATTTTCAGTTATTCCTGACATATTAGATTTCTGAAAGGACTTGAATACATTTGTTGTTATGCCTCGATTTTCCATGCAAACTCATTTATCTCTCTAAGGTGCTCTGTAATGGTTCTTTGAGATCCCATAGTAAAATGATTCAGCATCCTTAGTCAGATCTAATTCAGCCACTTTTGTCTTGGTGACAGAGATTTCACTGTTTTCATTATTAGCTTCCTCATTTAGAACATATGAGCTAAGCAAAATGATCTTTAGGGGCCATTCCAACACTAAGTAGGTGTATATGTTGTAGTTGTGTTTATAGGTTGAAGGCTGGCTTACATGTAAAGATTTGTACAGAAGTTAAAATAGCACTGGTTAAACTGCAGGGATGTAAAGGAAAAAACACGATATAAATCATTCTTTGAATAGCATTTCATTGTATAGGCTGATGGAAATTTGCAGCAAGGTCAAATCTTGTCCTTAACCTACTGTCTGTTTATTGACCATTGTAATGGTAACTTCTTATAAAGAAATCTATTCTATCATCATTATAAATAAATTGTGTATTGATTTTCCATCAATTAATGGGAAGTATTTTTCTTGAAAAAAGAAATTATTCATACTTTTCAAAATATTTGGATTTTTTTTCTGTATTTTTCTGTCATTTATTCTCCCTGCCTGATCATGAAATAAATCTTGATGATAAAAGGAAAGGTAAAATTAAAACCAAATCAAGTCAACAATCATTTATTAAAGGCTGATAAGGAAGGTTTCGGGCACTATGCTAAACACTGGGGATACACAGAAAGCAAAAAAAGGAAATCCCTGCTCTAGAGGAGCCCACAAATTAATAATTATTTCCTAAAACCACAGGTCTCCTCAATTATATATTTTTTAAAAATAAAATTATTTAATTATACATTTCTATATCATTATCTATATTTATTTAATTATATATCATCATTTATATTTCCCATGGTATCCTTCCTTATAACATAGAATACAAAAAAAAGGGAAAAGGTATATTTTTACAAATACACAAATGATCTGGAATTTTGTCATTATGGGAAAGTCCCATTGCTAGATCTCCCTCTAGTAAGGCAGATGGAAACCCATTGAAGACATAGAAGACCAATCCCAAGAAGTTGCCTTAGGCATGCACACATTGAGTGACTTCCCAAGGTCACAAGACTAATCAGTGTCAGGTGAGATTGGAGTCCAGGTTTCTCTGATTCTATCTACTATGCCAGGTTGCCTCTAGTATATTTTAAGTCTTGAATATCTTCTCATGTGTGTGTGTGTATTTTTAATCATATAAGGATCTCTTTTGGAAGCTTTTTTGTTTATAAATGAATCTGCTTGAAAGAAAGAAAATATAGGTGGAGCAGTGAATAAAGCACCAGCCCTGGGTTCAGGAAGACCTGAGTTCAAATCGAACCTCAGACACTTGAAACTTAATAACTGTGTGACCCTAGACAAGTCACTTAACCCTCATTGCCCCACCCAAAGAAAGAAAGAAAGAAAGGAAGGAAGGAAGGAAGGAAGGAAGAAAGAAAGAAAGAAAGAATGAAAGAAAAAACCTAACAATATGTGTTGCTGATTTTTGAAAAATAATAATAACCTGACTTGAATGGATTCAACCACTACTCTAAATCTATTACAGAGAACCTTGCTCTAATTTGTTAAGACAAAGCTTTGTTCTACTTGGACCAATGGAATATTTGGATTAACTTTACTTGTGATCTAATCTACAGAAGCAGTAGCATCAACAAAACAAGCAAATATATTTTCAAGGCTAGGAAAATCAAAACATTTTCAGTCTGTGAATGGTAAAATAAATGATTCCATTTTTGAGCCCTGAGCAAATTAGCAGCTTTTAAGATATAGCTTGAAATGGATACATGTTTATACTTAATAGTGAGCTCAATAATTAACATTACCCAACCATCAATTCAGTTTATGAAGAACTCTTCTGGCAGGCTACACATGAGTTTATATTTTCATGTTTCACCTATTGATCTTTGAATGTCACTAGAGTCACTTGGTTCAAAGGAGAAATAAGTAAAAGTAATTTGATTCATAAAAAAAAAAAATCTTGCTATGATCCATCCTTCAGTGGCTCCATAATCCCATCTGTATGGTTTAAACATCTTTGAGTCATCTTCGTATCATGATAACACATCAGAGCAAAACTTTTTATGGAAGTGGAATATCGAATGCATTTAGCATTGTTTAATCACATTTTTTAAAGCAAAAATGTTTTCAGTGACCTGCAATTTTATAACCCAAATTCTGGTCCTATTGATTTTAGTAGTAATAACTTACTGACATTATCCTATAAGCTTTGTGAGGCTTGTGAGCTGTTAACGTGGAAATTAAGGAAATAATCAATATAGAAGAAATAAGGTCTTTAATGAGGCAGAGGAATTGTAGCTTGTGGTATCTCAAAGCAAGATGCCAGGAATTCCCAAGGATGGGAATGGAGGACAGGGTTTATATGGGGTAACAGAAGAAAGGGAACTAAAAGACTTCTCCTGAGTAACTGTACAGAAAATGCTTACCTATTTAAAGTAAGTGAACTTTTAACAAAAGGGACTATAAAACTTCTCTTGAGTTAAGTATAGAAGCTACTTAACGTAAATGGACCCTTTTACATGATAACCTAAAGTCCAGAGAGCAAGGTGGGGAATCTTTGGGAGGGAAGTTTGTTTGGGGGAGATCCATAAGTCAATCAGGAGTCTGAAATTGACAAAAATTGGTCAGCTCCAGGCAATTTCATTGGCCTGGGAATGAGGAGCAAGTGAGCATCAGTCAGTTCTCAGCAAATTGTAGTTATCAGAGTTTTCCAGATATACTCCCCACAACATTGTGAGGCAACAGTCTTCCATCTACAGATATGGAAACAGATACAAAAATGGAGACTCATGTTTGCCTGTATTCACAAAGATAATAAGTGCTAGAAGTGGAATCAATTCTAGTTTTACTCGAAGAGTTTTTAACCCTAGACACCTTTTGTTCCTCTTTCTACCTTCACCCGGGTCCTATCACACATCCACTCATACACATGAAACTTGTAAACTGAAAATCTAGAAATTTCCTCGGTAGCCTCTCCTGGAATTACTAAGTTGAATGGAGAGAGTGTTGGACTCTCTGAAGGTTGCCTTTAGGTAGAGGAGTCTATCACTTTAAGAGTATTCTTTCTATTATGTGAATATACGGTGAACAGAAAAATATTTTTAAAATTCCTTGCTTCCCCAGATCTTAATAACTTCTGCATATTTATCAGCCACTCAATCAATTTTCTTTCCAATTGAAAATCTTTTACAGGAAGAAACATTTTTTTTCCAGAAAAAAATAAATAAAAGATTCTAAAGAGCTTTTTTCCCCTTCCAGGGATTAGAAAGTGAAAGCATAACTAGCTGGACATGCTTTAGCAAATAAATGAATAGTAAGTTTTACTGCCCTTGGCCCAGTAAAAACCTGAGCATCTTTGGCCAAAACAAGGCTGACACTTTATTTGGTCTTTTTCTATTAGCCTTCCTTCAAAGCAAGTTTTATTGAAATCTACAAACATTTATTAAGAACCTGCTAAGTGCCAGAAACTTTGCAAAGAAGAGAATTCAGACAAAAGAATAGACATGCAAACATATATCTCTTGTATCCGGAGAGCTTACACTCATTTGACGTCTCCAATAAATCAATGATAATTTAAAAAAACAACACACACATTTATTAAGCACCTATTCTGTGCTAAGCATTGGGGATATAAAAAGAGGCAAAAGATAATACCTGCTCTTAAAAAGTTTATAATATAATGGGGGGAGAGGAGGGGACGGCATGCAAACAAATATATAGAATGCAAGCTCTATATAGGATAACTAGGAAATAATTAACAGCAAAAGCACTAGAATTAACGGGGTTTTGGGAAATCTCTGTAGAAGGTGGAATTTTAGTTAAGACATAAAGGAAGCCAGGGAACATTAAGCATCAAGAGATAAATATTTATTCTGCTGAAGACTGAAGATTTAAAAGGCATTCTTAAAATAACTCAAAACTAACTTTATTTTCTGTCAATCAAAATAATTTTGACCAGACCACAGGATCACAGATTTTGAGCTAGAGGGGGCATGGAAAGATGCTTTTTTCCTCAGCAAAATATTTCATAATATAACAGAAATTTAAAAAAATACTTCTGCTAATGGACATATAGCTAGGGAGGAGAGACAGAAAAGTTTTGGAAGTATTTTATGTTATGAACTAGCTATACTTCTTGGAGTGGGGGAGGGGCAGGGCAGCTGGGGATTCACTATTTAGAGTCCTGTTTTGAGAACCTGAAAGACTTGTTTTCATGATTCCAAATTCAGCCTCAGATACTTTATTAGCTGTGTGACCCTGAGCAGGTTACATAATTCTGTTTCCCTCATTAGCTCATCTGTAAAATGAGCTAGAGAAGAAAATGTCAAACTGCTGAGGGAATGTACAGGGACCCCAAGAAACCCCCAAATCCCAACTCCCCAAGGAATCCTTGAACTTTTCTGGGGGAGGGGCAGCTCTGTCTCCTACCTCAGGAATGGGTGTTGCAGAGCATGACCCTGATGAGATGCAGAATATGGATGGATGCTGCTTATCCTACTGATACCCCATTATTCAAAGATCCCTTCACAGGTATCTTATCCTTCCCTCTCCTTTGTTTTGTAAAGATACAAAAGACCTAGTCTTCTCTTACTCCAGGGAGACAGATTTTCCCTAGTGAGTCGGTCTCCTAACCATATTTTCCTCTTCTAATAAATCTCTTTTTATTTTACAAGATTCATAATGAGTATCCAATTCTTTGGGTGAGCTAGCCCCCTGATCCAGGTCACGAGTTACCCCCAACAAAACCATTTCAGTATCTCTGCCAAGAAAACCCAAATAGGGTCACAGAGAGTTGGATATGACTACAACAACATGTCATGGGGAAAATAGGGTAGGGGGTTTGGGATAGGGGTTTGGGGTCCTTAGGAATTCCTCTTTAAAGAATTATACCCTCTTGCACACAAAAGCAGTTAGAGTAAGATGGTAGTTTATTTCAGGGCTGAGGAAGGGAAGGGAAGGGAAAGGAAACCAAGAGAAATACTTGGACTTCTCATGGGGAGAGAGGCATAGCACAAAGCATGTGGCTCTGAGATAACAATCTCCTGGAGCAGGAGACTGGCAGGTACTTTTATAGAGGACTGATGGGTGTGACCATCTGACTGTGGAAAGTTCCTTTAGTGAGGGAGGACCATCCCCCACTGGTGGTGGCTGGAGGAGTTGGGTGAGGGGTGGCTGCAGATCTCCCAAGCTATCTCTTCAGGACACAAAGGAAGCAGCCACACCTAATCTTATTGCCCCAGGGTTGAGGGAGAGTAGAATGAAAGGTGGGGGTCCCAAAACTAGCTCAGTCCAAACTGGTTCCACTTATCTCTCTAGGCATATCTGTCCTCTGGTTTAGTTTCTCAAGGAGAAAGTTCTTTGATGTGCCCCAGAGAACTTCTGGGGTACTCTGGGCCCATAAGAAACCAAGTACCATTTCCAGGTGATCATTTTTAATATTCTTAAGCCACCACATTCACTGAGAGCTACTGCTTAACTCAGACATTAGGCATCCTAAATCAAGAAATCTCTGAATTGAATGTATTTCATAAACGAACCATATCTTGGATCAGAGCTTGAGAATTGTGAAGGGACCTTAAAGAATATCAAATCCAATCCTTTATTTTACTGATGAGGAAACTGAGCCTCAGACATGGAAACTTATTTGTCCAAGGCTTCATTGCTCTAATTCCAAATCCACCAGTTTTTCTACCACTAGAGGAATCATTGAAGTTCTATTTTTTTTTTAGTATTAGTGATACTTCTAACAAATACAATCTCTTTTACTGCAGCTAAATGAAACTGCAATGAATATAAAATGTTGTAACTTGGACATGAACAGCATTATTTGTGAAGAGTATTTTTCTTAATTTTAGGCTACCCCCCCCTTTTTGCCTCACAATAGTTGTTGAGGGAATCATTACTCAATATAATAATATTTTAATAATAAATTGTCTAACATTAATATTCACTGATTCTGGTTTTGCAAGGAAATTGCATAAATATTTAAATGCAACATTGCACATGGCAAAAAACTAAACTCTCATTGAATACCTAGGCATTGCATAATCAAGTGACAAGAATCATTAAAAAAAAAACCACAAGTTTATTTATCATTCATAAATAAATAGGGGAAAATCCTTCATGCCCGGGTGGGAGTGGGGATAAGCTCCCACTCTCTATAAAATGCTCCAATAGCATGCATCTCAAATAGCCTCTGACAATCGAAGCCCAACTCCTGGCCTTCTTGTGGTGGAACTGTTTCCACTAACAGGAGAAGGAGTGAAGGCAAGTCACTGGTGCCTTAACAACAGTCACTTCGGGCAGGTGGGGCTCTTTAGCCTTGGCAGGCAACCCACCTAGGGGAAGGTAACCCTGTTTTTAAACCTCTACTGCCTTGCGGCTATACCCATATATGGGAAAGGCTTCAGGAGTTAACCCTGAGGAAAAATCAGGAGTTGGAGTCCCTTAGGCAGTTGGATGTTGGACATCACATCCCTCTGGCAACTCCTGCTGCAGAACTGGTGCCAAACTGTATTGGCTCTGCCTCTCCTTTGGATCCACCAATGTCGCAGAGAGAAAACCTGCTGCATGGGCTTGTTTTCTATATCGATCCGCCCAGGCCAGCACCCTGGAGAGGACACTCCAGCTACTCCTCATGGGGTAGATACAACACGGGATGCAGCAGTTCCTGGTTATAAGTCACTCAGGAGCTGCGGCTCCCGTATCAGACTGCACAGCCATACTGTGGCCTGTGGCTCTTCAAGGCGCTGATCCATGGTTGTCCGTGACTGGTGGAGGCTTACTAGGGGAAAATCCCATAGCATAAATATAAATCCCAAAATATCTTTGCGAATTGAACATATAAACTATTTTATTCAAAGCATCATCATAATTATAAAACTGCCCCACAATTTCTTGGATATAACACCCACTCATAAAAAGATTAGTGTTTTAATAAATGTGCAATTTACAGCTATGAAAACTGTTATGGGAATATTATGGGCCCTGGTTACCCCAGAAGTTGTCTGGGGAAGTCAAGGAAATTTTTCCTTGAAACCCCAGGAGTTTTCCCTGGAGATCAAAGAACTTTCTCCTTGAAACTAAACCAAAGGACAGACACACCCAGAGAGATAAGCAGCACCTGATCAGACTGAGCTAGCTCCAGGACCACCACCCTTCATTCCAGTCTCCCTCATCCCCTCAATGAGGTAATCCTGTTAGGGTTGGCTGCACCAGGAGGGGACAGAGCAACAGCCCACCACCAGAATGATTGCAACCCACCACCCAATAAGGGACATTTTACCCACATCATATTGGCCCTATAAAAGGGTGCTCCCCAGTCTAGTCGGGAAAGAAAGTTTTAAACCTTCCTCCCAGCTAGTTTCTCTTGTATCCAATAAACCTGCTCTTTTATTCCTAACTAGGATCTGTGTGAGAGTGTAATGCTTTACAGAGGAATCCCAAGGACCCATGTGCTTTTCCCATAACAAAAACTATAATGACAAAAAGGAAGACATCAAAACTATCTAGGAAAAGGAAGAAATCTACATCATCTCTATCATTCTTTCTGTCTCTTGTGTTAGACCAAAAATACTTTCCATGAGATGACCCATCACAGTACTGTTCAACTTCCAAAAAAAATTAAAATTAAAATCCAGTTACTTTAGTAATAATCTGTAAATAATTAAATAGAAAAAGAAAATAGTGGGGGAAAGATTTTTCACAGGACCATTTGTATAGGACACAATCAAATATGATCAGAAAAAGGAATATTAACTGTAATAATAATATGGGCAGCTAGGTGGTACAGTGGAAAGACACCTGAGCCTGGAGTCAGGAAAATCTAAGTTCAAATTCAGCCTCAGACACCAGCAATGTGACCCTTTGTCAAGAAAACCTCAAGACAAAGGGTCACATAGAGTCAGACATAACTGAAACTATTGAACAACAATAAATTATCATTTTATAGAATGCTTTATAGTTTACATAGGGTTTTCCTCATAGGCCTAGGTGACAGGTAATATTCATGTCATCAGTATATTGTTAAGGAACCTGCTTTTCAGAAATAATGCCTAAATAGTCACATAGCAAGCACTAGAGGAAGAATTTCAAACTACTTACCTGAAAAAAAATATGGAAAATTCCTATTCAGCCTGGAGAAAACACCAACAAAAAGACTTTCCCCAGCAAACTGGTATCCAATGGTGATATTTGAATTTGATTGCCAGCATTTGCAGCTAATTAGCTTTTCAAAACTCAATCCTTGATTCTGATAAATCCTTATCCATCACAGTGGTCTCAGGATTTCCATTTGTATAGATCAGTTGCTTTCAGGACTTGTCCATAATATTATCCATTTCAAAGTTATAGCTTTTTCACATTCACTGCAGTTTCATTTAGCTGCCAATAAAGGGGACTGCACTTTTTAGAAGTATCAATAAAACTAAATAAGAACTTGAATGATTCCTGCTGAATACCTTTGTTCCATATATTTTCACAGCTTTCCAGATACAGTTTGTACAAATATAGTCAGGACAGAAGTGACAGACTTTATTTTTGAATTAATGCACTCGAATATGTATGTATCAATATAAGACAATCAACAGTTTGGGGAAGGGTGTTATTTAACATAAATTGCTTACCTTTCCACATCCAGTTTTGTTTTTTTCCACTGTTTCCATCACTCAAAATTTCTTTATGATGACAATTGTTTCTCCTTGTGACCAGTTTTGTCTTGACAATAAACTTGAGGGGGCAGCTATGTGGCATAGTGGATAAAGCACCAGCCCTGGATTCAGGAGGACCTGAGTTCAAATCTGGCCTCAGACACTTGACACTTACTAGCTGTGTGACCATGGGCAAGTCACTTAACCCCCATTGCCCTGCCCCCCCAAAAAAAAACAAAAGAAAGAAAAGAAAAAAAAAACTTGAAAGGATGACTATAAAAATAAATTTTAAAAAACTCCTATTTACGAAGCTTTATTTTTTGGGGGGTGTTATTGTGGGTTGTTTTGTGGGGTTTGATTTTTTTTTGTATGTGCAGATAATGTTTTAACTCTTCCTCCCTCATTCTATTTGCAATTAATGCCTCTTTCATAAAATAGATAGATAAAATAATGTTAAGCAAAACCAAATGACCCTGTATTGCTGACTGACAAAGCATGAAACATTTAAAGCTTGTTATATTATTTTCTCCCTCCTTTACTTCCTTCCTTCCTTCCTTTGTTCCTTTCTTTCTTTCTTTCTTTCTTTTCTTTCTTTCTTCCTTTCTTTTTCTATCCATCTATCACCTATCTATCTATCTACCTATCTATCTACCTACCTACCTATCTACCTATCTATCATCTATCTATCTGACATGAGGGTTGGGTCTATTAAAGTTTAAACTGGCCAATTAGCTATCAGGATGGAAACACCTGATAGTAATGGAGATAAACCCATTAGGTGTGGCTGCTGCTTCATCAGTGCCAAGGGACAGAGATAACTTCAGAAGTCAGGACCACCACCCCATTCAAGCTTTTCCCACCCCCCAAAGAGAATTTTCCATTGTCAGGTGGTCCTTTCTTCTCACCCTTCAATTTTACCCTAAAGATGTCATCATGGGGCAGATAGATGACACAGTGGACAAAGCACCCAAAATGGACTAGGAGGACCAGAGTCCAAATCTGGCCTCACACATAAGACACTCGCCCACTGCACAACCCCAGGCATGTCACCTAACTCCAACCACCCCATGAAAAAAAAACCATAAAAAATAAATACTTTACAGATATCATCCCTTCATAATCAATTCCCACCTGTGCCCTCTGTTTAAATTTACTTCTATCATCTGCCCTAATACTGAGAAAATTCTTTTGAGTTAGACATATCATCTTCCCATGTAGTAATGTAAACAATTTAACCTTTCAATATCCCTCTTAATTTCTTTTTCCTGTTTATGTTTTTATGCTTCTTGTGGGTCTTGCATTTGAAAGTAAAATTTTCTATTCAGTTCAGGTCTTTTCATCATGAGTACTTGAAAGTCCTCTTTTTCATTGCAGTCCCATTTTTTTTTCCTCTGAAAGATTATACTCAGTTTTGCTGGATAGATGATCCTTGGTTGTAATCCCAATTCCTTAGCTCTCTGGAATATCAAATCCCATGCCCTCTGATCCTTTAATGCAGAAGCTGCTAGCTCTTATGCTATCCTGACTGTGGCTCCATAGTACTTTAATTGCTTCTTTTGGCAGCTTGCAATATTTTCTCCTTGACCTGGGAGCTCTGGAATTTGGCTATAATATTTCTGGGAGTTATCCTTTTGGTATCTCTTTCAGGAGATGATTGGTGTATTCTTTCAATTTCTATTTTACCTTATGCTTCTAGATTATTGGGACAATTTTCCATTACAATTTCCTGGAAGATTATATCTAAGCTCTTTCCTTGATCATGGTTTTCAGGTAGTCCAATAATTTTCAGATTATCTCTTCTGGACCTATTTTCCAGGTCAGCATTTTTTTCCAAGGAGATATTTCAATTTCCCTCTATTTTTTATTTATATTTGTTTTATTGGGTTTTGATTTCTCAAAAAGTCATTATCTTTTATTTGCTCATTCCTAATTTTTAAGCACTGATTTCCTTCAGAGAGCTTTTACATTTGACCAATTTGGCTTTTTAAGCTGTTTATTTATTTTCATGACCCTCCTGCCTCACTCTCATTTCTCTTTCCATTTTTTCTTCTACCTCTCTTACTTTATCTTCAAAGTCCTTTTTGAGTACCTCTATGGCCTGAGACCAATTCATATTTTTCTTGGAAGCTTTGGATGTAGGAAGCCTAACATTGCTATCCTCTTCTGAGGGTGCACCTGGATCTTCCTTGTCACTGAAGAAACTTTCTATGGTCCTCACCTTTCTCTGTCTGTTCATCTTCCCCTTCTTTTACTTGAATTTTATTTCCTTAAAGTGGGACAGTGTTTCCAGGCTGCAATGTCCCAAGCTTCAGGGAGTCCCAGGTGGTATGATTTAAGGAGCAGCAGGTTCTGCACATACCTGGCCTGTTCCCTGGTCTGTAGATAACCCCAGGTCAACTCCCAAATTAATCAGACAGCAAAACCTTGTGTGCAGTGGTTGTTAGCTCTGAGGAGGCTACACCCCTCCCTCACTTGGGGCACTGTTACTTAAGCCTTCCTCCTGGTTCCCAGCAGGGGTGAAAAACCTAATTACTGCCTCAGCACCAGTAGAGACCCTTGTAATCTCCCCATGGCCAAACATTCAACCCTCTCACCAGATAATGAGCTTAGTTTCAGATAACACTGGCACTGCAGCTGATTCAGAGGCTCTGGGGGTCTCCTTGCCTGGCTCAGCCTTCCTGGTACTGGATCTGTGTCAGTGTGACTGTGGGGTTGAACAACACTCCTGCCTCGGCATAGCAGCTCCCTCCTGCCAACCTTCTAATCGATCTTTGGTTGAAAAATGATCTCACCCCATTCTTCTGTGGGTTTTGCTGCTCCAGGAATTGTCTTATGACATGATTTGGAGGTTTTTGTGGAGTGATCGTGGACTGAGTCCAAGACCTCACTGCCTTCCCTCCACCATCTTGGCTTTGCCCCGGAAACCTTTCTTATATATAATCTTAATTAATTTGGGAGAAATGTAAAAATGTACATCACGATTCCATAACCAACGTCAAAATGAAAATGTTGAAATGTATTTTAAATGAAATCATGTTTGAAATATATATTCATGGTTAGTCCCAAGTCAAATTGACTGAATTCTGATCCTCATCTTTGTTCCTTTTGAACTCAGGTTCTCTTCCTGGACCCTGTACTGTGATAAATGCTTTCATCTTATTTTGGCTGAACAAAATAACTGCATTACTTGCTGGCCATTTTTGGTCCATGCCTCTCATGGTATACTCTTGGTGGGTCCCTTCCACATCTCTTCTTTTCTACACAAGTCTCTCTTTGTGTGTGGTCCTCCATTATTTTCTTTCTTTTTGTTTGTTTTGTTTTGTTTGGTGAGGCAATTGGGGTTAAGTGACTTGCCCAGGGTCACACAGCTAGTAAGTGTCAAATGTCTGAGGCCTGATTTGAACTCAGGTCCTCCTGAATCCAGGGCAGGTGTTCTATCCACTGCATCACCCAGCTTCCTGGTCCTCCATTATTAAAAAGTATGTTTCTAGAAAATAGGATTTGCATTGCTCATTTATATTTATATTCCTAAGGCTTAGTACTATGCTTGACATACAAAAAGCATTTAATATCTGCCCTCTGCTCCCATTCATTCACATTCCCTAGATAATATGAATTAGAATGTCATTTGACAAAAAATTCAGCAAATAGGGACATGAAATTGACTCTTGTCCCTACCTACAACTTTTAGATGAAAGAGGCAAAGGGGGTGTGGGTGTGGGGGATGAGACCAACTATACCAAAAAACACACATTGAACTCAATAGTAAAAAAGATATGGGGTAGGGAAGCAGAGGAAAACATTTACTTTGTTAAGAAAACCTATTTCTGAATAAGTATTTCTTCTATATACTACTTGGGAAATGGTAAATACACTTAAAATATAAAATTAATCTAACTCAAATTTTTCAAATATCCTAGTTTATCAAAGTTTCAGAGTATCTTTAAGAATATGGTGAGAAAAGAAATTAGTAACCAGGAAAATCTTTATAGTAAATTTGTTCAATAAAGGACTCATATTCAAGACATATAATTAACTCATTGAAATTTATAGGACTAAGAGCCTTTCTCCCATATGAACAGGAATTTTTCAAAGGAGAAATCTAAGTTCTCAATGACCATTAAATCATTAATAATTTGAGAAATGAAAATTAAAGTAACTTTGAGTTTCTATTTTATGCCAATCTGACAGACACAGTTGACAAAAAAGGAAATGATAAATGTTAGAAAGGCTGTAGGAAAAAAAAAAGACTATAGGAAAGCAGGTATGTTCATTAGAATTGTGAATTGGTCTGTTTTATAAAATAATATTGGAGTTGCGGTCCCTGAGTTACTAAATTATGTATACCCTTTAACCTAGCAATACCACTGATAGGTCTATTCTCCCAAAAAATCAAAAAAAAGAGGAAAACCATATATGATATGATATGATACAATATGATATATAACATGACAATAAAATTTAATAGAATATAATATTAATATTAAATATATATGAAATAATTATATACACATAAATAATTATTCATAAATATAAATATATCCCATACAGTTTTTATATCATTCTTGAATAATAGGGTATATGCAATATATTCAAATAAATCATCTCTATTTGACATGCTGATATTAATTATTGTATATATGCATGCACAAATATGTTCATATACATTTGTAAAATAAGTCATATAAATTATGCATTGTGTAATTTAAGATTCTAAATGTGGATTCTAATCTTTTCCCCCAGTTTTGGGGGAAAACTGACTAAAAATCACTGATAAAATGAGTTTAGGTTTTTAAGGGTTTATTGGAAAATAGAAAGAAAAAGATTGAGAACAGAATTCTAACAGCCTGGCATTCCTATCTTTCCTCAAATTTCCTGAGAAGTCCTCTGCCACCACCACCATCAAGTCAGGAAGCCAAAAAGCCCCAGCGCTCTCTGCGCAGGCTCCCTTTCCTTCTTTCTGTCTCCTCCTAGACCATAGGAGGCTCCTCAAGTTGATTGGCTGGTAGCCTTGATAGACAGCACCCATGAGCAAACGTCATTTCCTGATGCCAAGGAAAAGCCACAATGCCTCTGAGGCATTTTCCTCATGGTGGAGCTTTCCCACAGCAAGTCTCCAGTAGGTGGCGTCATTCCAATCATTACAGTCCCCCCTTTTGTTCCTCAAGAAACAAAATGTTTCCTTGACAGAACAATAAAAAGAATATAATAACTATTGCTAACTAATAATATGTGAACAACAATATAGAAAAGGAAGAGAGGAAAGTTTTGTCCAGAGGGGCGATTTTTTTTTTTTTTTGTCCTCATGAACCGACGCTTTGATATTAGTCTTGCAAAAGGAGGGCCTCTGCATAGGGTACATGTTACAGATGATGTATATTATAACAGAAAGGAGATAGTAAAAACTAACAAAACAAAACAGTTCATATAGAGTCTCTGATTTCTCTTGTCTTCTTGAAGTGGTAAGATATCAACAGGAGGAAACTGGATTCTGGTCTGGAAAACTGGATTCTGGACTCTGGTCTGGATTCTGGACTCTCGTCTGGATTCTGGATTCTGGACTCTGGTCTGGAAAGTTGGATTCTCTTCTTTAACTGTTTGAATTGCTGTATTTTTTACTAAACCTTAGCATAGCATTGTCAATGATCAAATTAGTAAATTCCATTACATTCCCTTCTTTATATCCTTAGACTTCCAATAGAGGGTTGAGGTAGCTTTGCAATCAGTAACACTTTTTACCACCATGTGTCTGGATCAAAGCCAAATTTAGTATGTGTTCATGACACCTGAAAATGTTATGGAAAGGTTATCATACCATATCTTATGGTTCTGAGACAGCCAGTGATTGTGCTAGGCCACAGGTGAGTTCAACAGAGTGAGATAAAAAGATAAATAAGTTCAGTTAAATTAGGTTAAATTAGGAGGGAGAGAGGATGAATACTGGATTGTGCCTAGTAATTGTGCTCTACACAGTCACCATCATAAGCAAACCCTGGACCTACGTATACCTGTCTCTCCTTTTGTTGCACATATATTCTCTCCAGGGCCTGCATCAGAATTCACAGCAAGTTAGTCTCTGAAATGATAAGTTTCCATATTTCTGAAATCTCATTAATTTCACCAAAGACAGTATGATGGTAAAAATGCGTGCTATGCTGCATAACTAAGAATATATTAGTGATATATACAATAATTCCAAACCATACCCAGAGTATAATGACATATAAATAATAAACGAATGTAAATAGCTGATTACATTAGACATTATCACATAATCTTCTTTTAGCAAGTAAACCACATCATCTTATACATGAATTCTCTAGTATAACAGTAGCAGATACTTAAAGTGGTGATTAATTTTTCAAAAAGAAATAAGATTTCAATATTCAATGTTTTCAGTGAGGTATCAAGCAATAGGGTTCAATAACCCCTTCTGGTCTTTTTTAGTTAAACAGAATAACATAAAAGAGAAAGGAGAAAAAAAAAACTCATTAGAACTCATGGTTCTCTCAAAAAGAAAGAGTAAAAAAAAAAAAAAGAATTCTGGTAGTTTCTGAGGCCCAATGGCCTCACCCACAGCATATACTTAAAATGTCTCTGAATAATCACTTAGTTTACAAAATTGAGTTTTAAAGAAAAGCAAAAGAAACAAAAGTAAAAAAAAAAACAAAGCAAAACCAAAAACCAAAAATAAAAAGCAAAAGATTTGCTAAGCACCCTTTTGTGCTCGTAAAGAACTTAAAGGTGTGGTGAACTCCAGGTTTTTTTAGTGCTTTTTAAAAGTCAAAACAAAACAAAAACAAAAACAAAAAGGATTAAAAAAAATAGGTATAGGGTAGGGAAAGGGTGGGAGAAATTGAGGTGGGCCAGAAAACTAGGCCATGTGCTTCAGTGCTTTTGCCTGTGGAAGGAAATGCTTGTTAAATTTTAAGGTATTTAAGCTTCTAGAGTTTGGGGTTTGCCACATTGTTTTAACTGGTTCCCCAATTCTCTGCATGCCAAAGTGGCAGGGGTTTCTGAATTGTCATTGATCTTTCTAATGCTGTCATAATGTTCTTTATGGTAGAAAATGTGGAGTTCTCTAGCATCAGTTTTGTCTGTGCCACTGATTTTCAATAAGGCCTGATTTAACTGATGAACCACAACATTCAGCTGATGCTGCTTAGCAAATGCTACAATCGTATCATTTCCTCTCCACTTTCCAAATTTCTTTAATTCGTCAACATATTCTTCAAAAGGGGAGTCATTTACTCTAAAAGACTCAAACTCTTGTCTATGGTTAATCATATAAGAAGCAGCTTCTTGTCTGTGTCTGAGATGATTTCTACAGTGACCTTCTAGCTGGTCTGCTAAAGCCCTAAAAAGGCAATTTCCGTCTCCTGATACTTTACGAAGACTGAATCCCAAAGCATTTAACTGATCAGTGGGATTATCAAATGGGAACTGCCTATTTCCTCTGGACTCTCTTTGCTCTTTAACAGTTGCTATCGTTAGGGTTTTTAGCTTTTTAGCGTCTACCTCAGGTCTGTCTGAAATCTCTTCACCTATGAATGGTGCAGGCTTTACGTGAGAGCAATGAATCCATGAGTCTTTTTCACCAATTTTAATGGCAGTAGGAGTTGTCAATAATACCTGAAAAGGTCCTTCCCAGGCAGGTTGGGTTCTACTGGTTCTCTGAAAATTCTTTACATATATTTTATCTCCTGGGTTGAAGTTATGCAATGAAAAATCTAATGGGCCTGCCAGGACCACAGCTCCTGCCTCATGGAGTTCAAGTAGCCTGGTCTGTAATTCCTGTATATAGGAGGCAACAGAAGTATCACCTCCCACCAGTGATGTATAAACTGGGGAAAAAGTTTTAGGTTGGATAGGAGGGTGACCAAAAAGCATTTCATAAGGAGATATATGAAGTTCTCCTCTTGGTCTACTTTGTAGATAGAATAATGCCAATGGTAGAACATCAGGCCATTTCAAATGGGTTTCAGTACATAATTTGCCAATCATACTCTTAAGCTCTTTATTCATACGTTCGACTTGGCCTGAACTTTGTGGATGGTAGGGCGTGTGGAATTTTGGAGTCACTCCCAAGAAAGAGTAGATTTGGGATAAAATCGAATCAGTGAAATGTGTGCCTTTGTCAGAATCGATGTGGGCTGGTGGGCCAAAATGAGGTACTATCTCTTTAAGAAGAATTTTGGCAACGAAAACAGCTGTGGCTCGGGGGTGGGAAAGGCCTCCACCCACCGAGTGAGCTGATCAACTATAACAAGGCAAAATTTATAATGTCCTGCTTTTGGCATCGTAAAATAATCAATTTGTAAGTGCTCAAAAGGTGTATATGCTAGGGGACGCCCTTTCTTGTGGTAGCCCAAAATTGAAAACCAAAGGGATATTCTCTTATTGTGGAATGACTAAACGAATTGTGGTATATAAATGAAATGAAATTTTGTTAGACCATGCAAAAAGATGAGATGGTCAACTCTGGAGAAAACTTGGAAGGTCTCTCTGAACTGATATAGAATGAAGTGAACAGGAGTAGAAGAATAATTTATACAGTAATAACAGCATCATAGCGAAAACCAACTTTGGAAGACTTAAGAACTCTGGCATACAAAATGATAAACCATTATTTCAAAAGAATAAACATGAAAACATCTGTTTATCTCCTGCCAAAAAGGCAGTAACCTAAAATGCTGGGGGGGTGGGATATATATGTATATATATATATATATATATATATATATATATATATATATATATATATAATTATATATTTATTGGGCAATTTGGGGAAATGTTTTGCTTGACTATGCACATATATATTAAGGACATTTTTTTTTCTTTTTCATTAAAATATGCTCAATGAGGTAGTAGAAGGGATAAAGTAACAAAAATATAAAATAAAATCATAGGAAGGGCTTCTCCTGATTGGAAAAGGGATTGGTAAATTGTGATATAATATTGCCAAAAAATAATAAAAGAAATAAAATTAATTATAGGAACATGTCTAAATATACATAAAAGAATAGTGAAAGTTCAGAATGGTAAAAGATAGGCAAAATTGTTTTGTACTATTTTCATATCCAATTCTCAATGCTTATTTATTGATCATTGTTAAGGTAATCATAAAAATAATAATTCATTTTAAAATAAGTAATAGGTTAAAAAGTAAAAATAATAATTTTCTTTTCTCTGCATTTGTTTTGATTTACTTGGTCTAGACCTGTGGTAGAATTGGTGGGAAATACCTGGTGCAGAAATCCCCTACACTAACAGATTTTATTAATTCATCTATAACTTGTTATCTCAGAAAGTTGTTTGTTTATTTGGAAGGTTAAATATTATTCGATGGTCATATATGTTTCTTATATCAGGACTTGAACTCTGATCTTCCTGACTAAAAGGTGGCTCTATATAGCCTATGGTATATTTCTGCTCAAATGTATTATTACTCACAATTATCATATTATTATTATGTTATAGGGAATTAAAGTCTCCTAGGCCTAAGAGTCAGAGGTTCAAGTGCATTTTTGAACTCTGGGCAAATCCATGTCCAGGCCAAATAGCAACTCTTCTCCTAAGAGTCTTAAAGTGACTTTCTCTTGGCTCAATAGGATGTCCATAGCATTTGTAAGCCAGTGCCCTGGACTTCCCCTCCAGAGGAGAAGAAAAGGTCTGAGTGATCAGGAGGGATTTGTTCTTTCCTGGTCTTTGTATTGCCTGTAAGTATCATGATACTAACTCAGTAACACCAATTATGGGCAGAAGACCTAAGCTCCAGACTCCAGTTGGTACCTAGGCTGCCTGGCAAATACACTTATTGTTCAACCTTGGTAGAAAAAAAAAACAAATAGTGCTGCAGTGTAGATGTTAAAAACTCACTTTTGTCAACACTGAGTGGATGCACTTGATATGTCAAGACTGTGCCTCACTTCTCAACCACAGATTGTGACCTAGTTCCTGACACCTGAAGTTGCCTCCCTCTATAGATCAATAACAAAACAAGTCTTTTATAAGCACATATTATGATGTTAGGTATTAGGATTATAAAATCAATAATTCAATAGCCCCTATCTTTAAGAAGCATACATTCAAATGGAGGATGAAACATGCACTAAGATACCAAGTATAAAGGGATAGAGATAAGGCCTGGACATGGAATTTTCATGATATAGGAAACTCTCCATTGAGGAAGCTAGTAATGAAAGTCAATATCTTCTTTGCAACTCACAGCCCTGGAGAGTCTAGAGATCTTTGTGGGTGCCGAAGATGCTTTCAGGTTATCTATGAGGTCCAAATGAATTTCATAATGATACTCAGACATTTTAATTTATAATATGGAAAATGTCAATAGATATAGGCCACAGAAACACAATCTCTTGGGAAAGGGTTACTCAATCATTTTAAAGTATAAAAGGATCCAGAGACTAAAAAATGTTTGTGAACTGCTGTGATCGATCCTTGGAGACTTGATGATTGCTTGACAAGCTGCCATGTTGCTAAAATTGAACACACGATGCTAACTTGTCTTTGGAATATCTGGTAAAATGCTATAGCATTATATTACTATAGCAATCATCAGGTATATCTTTGTGGACTTTTTCACAGCTGCTGAATGAGAGGTTATATCTAAGTCTAGCACCCCTTCAGCAGATCAAACTAAGATGTATATTAAATCATGTAAAAATAATGAAAAATAAGGGAAGGAAAATAATCATTAAGTGGAAAATTTTAATAGCCAGTATTAATGGGGAAAGCAAACAATACTCAAGTATTAAAAATAATATTATTGAGTAAAATAAAATAATATGGAAGCACTAGAAAAGAGAAATAATACCATAGCAAGAACAATGGAACTTCCCAGAGATAGTATTGTAGCCACTGCAAGAATGTCAAGGTGGGTTAAAAACATAAAAGAATTAAAAGATAAATTGCGTTGGAAAATTAGGCTTTCAAAGAAGATTTCAAAAAGACAAACAAGAGAATAGATATTTTGGGGAAATGATGGAAACTACATCTAAAATAATATGTTCTCTTTAAAAAGAGAGAGAGATTGACAGATTCAGACCTGAAAAATGTATAATTGTAGGAAAAAAATCAGAAAATAGTCAAAAGATAGCATGATTAGAATATTTAATATCTATAAGTCATAGCAACTGACCTTGATGACAAAATGTAACAAGACAATTTCAGCTTTACTCATTTCCCAGGAAAATCACAATGAACTAACAAGCCAGAACATTATACTTTAGAAAATCATAAAAGAAAATTACCTATACATTTTCATAGATTTAAAATTGAAAGTGACCTCAAGATACATACAACCCAATCTCCACATCTCACAGATGAGGAAACTGGAACCAGAGAGATAAAAGAAATTGATCAAAGTTAGGAGGTAACTTTTTTTTTTTTTAATTGAGGCAATTGGAGTTAAGTGACTTGCCCAGAGTCACACAGCTAGTAAGTGTTAAGTGTCTGATGCCAGATTTGAACTCAGGTCCTCCTGACTCCAGGGCCGGTGCTCTATCCGCTGCGCCACCTAGCTGCCCTGAGGTAACTTTTATTAAAGAGACAGAATCAAGTTAATAGTATTACTATTACCATTGCAATGTTTCAAGTTGAACAAAGAACTTTACTTATGTCACATCATTTGACACTCAAAAAACTTGTGAAATAGTTGCTATATGTAATCCCATTTTACAGATTGTCTTGAGTGAAATTTAATAAAAAGGTAAATTGAGATAATTCTCCATGCTTGTCTCAAAAAGGGTTAATGGTTGCCTCCATTCGTGCCAAAGACTCTGAGGCAAAGGTCAGTTCCCCTCTTAGAGGTTTTGGGAAATACAGAATTAAGAACAAAACAGGTTAGATGACATTGTGGACAACATGATTGGTTACAAAGCAGAAGCACTGGGAACATGAATGGTTGGAAGTTTGGTAATGGGGACTAGCAACAGTCCCCTCCTTCCCTCCTGAGAATCCAGGGGTAACATAACAAACTGGACATCCTTGAAGGATAATTTCGTGGTTTAAAAGTTTTAGGCCTGATTCTGTTGTGTTTACCTGCATCTCCAAAAGTCAGCCAAATTCCCGGAGGCCAGAAAAGATCAGTAATTAGCAGGAGACTTGGATTTTTTAACTTAACCCATTGCAGACCACATGAATTCTGAACTAAGTTCAAAGGTAAAGAACCATGACTCAAGTAGGTATAGGACAAAAGTTGGTTCAGGACAAAATCAATTACTTATAAATATAATAAAAAAAGCTATCAGGATAAATTCAATCTGCTCAAGATGAGAAAGGAAGCAGAGAAAAGTTAAATGACTTATCCAGGGTCATCTAGCTAGTAGGGATCTGAGGCAGGATTTTAACTGACTTCTTAGTTCCAAGTCCATCTCTCTATCCCCAGATACTCTCTCTCTCTCTCTCTCTCTCTCTCTCTCTCTCTCTCTCTCTCTCTCTCTCTCTCTCTCCCCCCCCCACTGTGTGTATATATAAACATGTGTGAACATGTATATACATGTATATTTATATAAATTTATATAGACATACCCATACATGTATATTTTGCTGCTACACCAAACGTTATCTTGGAAACATCACTAAAGTAGAAATCAATAGGACCCCCAGTTAACTTCCTGGAGAAACCTTTGTGTTAGTTCTTAATGAAGCTCAGCTGAAGGAAAAGTTCATGTTTTATTTTGGAGAAGCCTTGAAGGGGGTTTGGAGTAGTGGGGAAGAGAGTAATAGCTTCCCGAATTCAATATTTGAAGTTCCCAATAGACAAAGAATAAACTTGTTCTGTTTGACTTAGGACAGTTGTGAAAGCCATACATGGAAGTTACAAAGCAGCAAATAAAGGTTTCTTTAAGGACAAAGGGATGAGGAACGAGTTGAATGAGCTGCTTAATTCTGGAGGTCATATCTTATTGGGGACCATTCAAGCAAAAGTTGAATGACCATTTCTTAAGAAGATTTAAAGCAAAATTTTCCTTTTCCATGTCTGGATTGAACTAGACAGGAAGAGAGATCCCTCACAACTCTGAAATTCATAGAATCTCAACACTTAAAAGTGTAAGGGACCATGTACATACAATCACATGTGTATACATACATATATTCCAGTGCAGAATTAATTTAATATTGCTTAAAAGGGGGTTCAACAGTTTAAAGTCAACCAAGAAAGGAGGAAGAAAGGAAACAGGTGATAGAGTCCCATTCATATCTCAGCTAGGCAGAAATGGTAACAAGATATTCCCTTTGAGAAATATCATCGTATTTGAGGGTCATCAAGAGTGTAAAAAGAACACAAAATATGTGTAATGACAACAAAATAAGCTTGGATTAAAAGGGGATGGAGTAGGAAGTGGGAAATTGAAAACAATTCTTCTGGCAAGGGTTTGCAAGAGTTGAATGGCACTGTGAGAAAGTTTGAGTGATTGGGCTAGAGGATAGAGAACATATAAAAAGCTATGTAAGATATGGTAAAACAGTTGTTTTGATCCATTGCTGTGGGGAAAAAAAAACTAATTCTTGTCCTTGGATATGACACCTGCTGCTTTGTCTAAAGTACTACTTCAACTTCAATGTCTTATATCAAAGAAATTTCTTTAAGAATTATAAAAGTATCTGGTCACCACCTCATCTTGTTGCCCTTGGATGGAATATTTTCTCATTCTGTTAATTGACCCTACCAGCAGCATATCATATTGTCCCCAAGAAACCTTCCTTTTTTCATTTAGCTGGTTCTCCCTTTCTCTATCCCTGCCTCTCCTGTGAAATGTTTTACTTATCCATCCTAACTGCCCCAGGATGATGCTGATTAACTATATGTTTGTAAATAAGCCTGACACATTTAAATGACCAAAGAGGTACCCAAAGAAAATGAAGCTGCTGATATCAAGACTTCCCCAGCAGGCTTATGCATTGCTTTTTTTTTTCTTTTCTGTTTGCTTACTCGAATCATTTTGGGGTGGGGGTGGGGGGTATGTGACATTCTCTCTGGGCTTTCCAGGATGCTAGGCTCAGAAATTCCCCAACAGTGTTTGGCAGTAGAAGGGAAACAAGAAAAGGGAACTGTGGGAAGAGAATTGAATTAACAATTTTTTTGCTAAATCATAACATTTTTTTTGCAGGGCAATGGGGGTTAAGTGACTTGCTCAGGGTCACACAGCTAGTAAGTGTCAAGTGTCTGAGGCTGGATTTGAACTCAGGTACTCCTGAATCCAGGGCCAGTGCTTTATCCACTGCACCACCTAGCTGCCCCAATCATAACATTTTTAAAAGAACAAATCTGATAAAGGGGAACAAATTTATTTATAAGTTCAAATTCATATAACCTCATCTCATCTAAAATGGCAAGATGGATAAAAAGTTATTATGCTTCAGATGATTTCAAAAGGAAGGAGGGAGGGAAGGTGGAAGGAAGGAAGGAAGGAAGGAAGGAAGGAAGGAAGGAAGGAAGGAAGGAAGGAAGGAAGGAAGGAAGGAAGGAAGGAAGGGAGGGAGGGAGGGAGGGAGGGAGGGAGGGAGGGAGGGAGGGAGGAAGGAAGGTAGGAGAGAAGGAAGGAAGGTAGGAAGGAAGAAGAGAGGGAATGAAGGAAGGAAGGAGGGAAGGAGTGAAGGAAGGAAGGAAACATTCATTTTTTAAGCACTTACCATGTGCCTGCAAATATCATGTTGACTATTACAAGATCATAAGAAATGCCAGGCTCAGAACAGTTACATTTCTCTACCTGACCAAGGCCTTTGATACTGTCAGTTGTGAGGTCCTGTGGGAGATCATGGTGAAATTGGGTTGCCTAGAGAAGTTCATCAGCATTGCACACCTGTTCCATGATGGCATGCTCTCATGGGTTCTGAAGGATGAAGGATGATGCTCTCATGTTTTCCCAAGTCACCAATGGAATGAAGCAGGGTTGTATGTTTATTCCCATGCTTTTCAATATGAGGTTTTCCCTGCTCTCAGGCACCTTCAGTGAAGACAAAAATGGCATCAAAGTCAGCTTCTGCACTGATGTTAAACTATTTAAACTGGAAAAGGCTACAAGCCAAGATCAAAGTGGAAGGGAAGTTGGTATAGGACTTTTTGTTCCCAAATGATTGTGCATTCAATGCATCCTCTGAGGCCAAGATACAACAAATACTCTTTACTCCACTGGGACACCTAGTTGCCCCAGATTTCTTATTATTACTTTACCTGTGTCAGTTATGTTTATACTAAAACTTTTTTTAAAAAATTATATCATTTAATTGCTTATTTTGCCCTTTATAATTTCATCCAAATTTTGTCTTTTCAAGGATTATTCCCCTAATCCATCAAAGCTGAACCATTTTTCTTGATTTATTACTGTTGTTATTTTTTTAATTCAGGTGTTATTTTCATATTTAGATCATTTATCCAGCTAGAATTTATTTTTGTTGTGGTACAGTGTATTACATTCAATCAAGCTGAAGCTAAACCTTTGTCAGGCTTATATGTGGTATTCCATAAGTGATTAATAATGACTGATTTACATAGGCAAACCATTTTTTCTTTTCTTCCTTTCAGCTCTTATTAATCAGATAAAATCCACTAATTGTTTGACTGAATTCAATGTTCCATAACTCCATTCCCTACATAAGACCCCCCCTCAAAAAAACCCGCAAAAACCAAAAAAACTAGTTGCTTGAATGAATTCAGTCAGGGGTGTGTGTGTGTGTGTAATGTGAGATGAATTTTTTTCTGAATTTGTTTATGTATTTAAGCAAAGTTATACAGTTCATTAGTAAACTATTGTTTTTCCTTTTTTAACCATTTGATATTAATCTTTCAATGAATATTCATAAAAACAATTTTGTGTAAACTAATGGGCCTTTTTCAGAAATGAGAAGAGAATATGAATGGATAACTGGAATTGATACAGATAAAAGGGATTTTAAAAGGGACAAATTTCAGATCACAATAGAATGATCATGCAGGTGTTTATTAATTATAGAGTTAAATGCCTGGCTAATTTTTGGTAAGTTGGCAATAGAAAATCAAGATGTTTATATTTTACTTATTTGCATATTATTATGCTAATTTTCAAACCAATACCCTCTTTAGGAGAAAATATTCATTGCATATATTAGTTGAGTTATTCATTGGGTTTCATTTTCTGGAAACTTAGTCATTAATCTAATATAACAGTAATTTGCATGTCTGTACAACATGAAAGCTCTTTAAAAAATCATGGTTATATCAAGGCAAGGTAATTTATCTTGAAAACAAAACTTTAACATGAAAATTGCCTTCTGATAATGCATTCTGTCTTAGTCCATCTCCCTTCATTGGTTCTGAATTTCATAAACATTTAATGTGTCCTTACCACCTAACACCAAAAAGAATTAATTTAATATATAAAAATTTTATGTTGATTCTGAGTCTGAATAAACAGTATAATAAAAACACACAAAAAAGAAAATCCTTACAACCCATCCCCTTTTATATCTTGACACTTATCTAATGTTCAAAAACTGAGAACCCTTTTTCTGACTATACTATATATTACAGCACATATGTACATCTATGTATTCCTATATGTATATATTATAGTAATATACTAATATCTTATATACGTCTTTATAAGGAGATGGTTGGTACTAATATTCCTCAACAAATCCCTCTAGAATAGGAATTAATATTACACATTAGGTTCTGTTTTTTACCATGTTTGCATGTAGAGATAAAGTTTACTATGAAATTATCCATTTTGAAGGCATTTGACTCTAAATTTAGTAGAATTGGTCAGAGAATCTCATTCTCTTTCTAATCCTTGTATTAGTCCCTTTAATGTAGGGGCAGACTCCATTCACAGCTAGCTGTGTAAGTTTTTTCTTCCACTCAGGACCTACCTTGGGCATAAAGGCCTCCGTGAAAGCCCCTGTGAATGTGACCACTCCCTTTTATGTCCTGTTAGCCAATAAACATGGTGTCATTCTATGCCTCATCATTTTTCCACATCTGAGTAGCAACCATTGGACTAGTTTACAAAAAAAATAAAAACCTTACTGAAAGATTAAAACAGATATTTGACAATATAAAGAAAAAACAAAATTAAGCTAAAACAAATATCAGTCAACAGTGACATTACGTTATAGAAATTTATGTGATATAAGCTACACAGCATATTTATAATTGGATTATTTCAGACTTTTTTCATTTCCTAATTTTTTTATTAAAATTATTTTGGACAAAATTTATGGGAATTTACACAACATATACATATATAAACATGTATATATACATATAAATATATATGCATGTGTTTATATGCATATATGTATATAATTAGTATGAATATATAGATTAGACCTTTTCCTCTTTTAAACATTGAATATCAGTTTGAAAAAAAATCAAGGGAGAGAACAGGAAAGCAGGAAAAGGCATGGGGAGAGAGACAGAGACAGAGAGAGAGAGACAAAGAAAGAGATGGAGAAATGGGGATTGAAGGAAGGAGGGAGGGGGAGGGAGTGCAAATGCACATTCTCGGAAAGAATGCCTGAATTTACTTTATTATCTCTTTGGAAAGGTGAAGTTCTGAATATCTTTTCTAGTCTTCTTTACAATAGAAACTAATTAATATTTGATTTCTTTTAAATTATTTGAGTCTTATTATCACATGAAGAAGGACTCATTATAGTTGCTGAGGAAAAAAAGTCTTACATAATAATTCAATAAGCATTTATTAAGTACTTACTCTGTAAAAAGGGATGTAAAAAAGGGAATTAAACAAACAAAAATTTCTCTGCTTCTCAAAGAGCTCATATTCTCATGGGGAGCCAACATAATAATGGTGGTGGTGGTGATGGTGATAACTGACATTTAGACAGAACTTATGATGTACCAGACACTGTGCTAAACACTTTACATTTAATATTATCTCCAAGGGTAGGTGCTATCATTGTCCTCATTGGACAGATGAGGAAACAGGGAAATAAGGATTCAGTGACTTGCTCAGCGTCACACTGCTCATAAATATTTGAGTTCAGCTTTGAGCTCATATTTTTCCTGATTCCAGGGCTGGCACTCTATCTATCGAGCCACCTAATTGTAAATAACTAGGTCAATGCTAGATATACACAGAGTAAATGGAAGGTAAGCTTAGGGAGCAAGGCAATAGCAACTGGGGTACTGGGAAAGGGATCCCTGTGGATTGATTGCCCTAGTCATGTCACTACTGCATGCTCTTTGCCTCTCACCCTTGAGAGCTTGGAGTAAATTAGAGTAGCTCTTAACTACTCAGGCAAACTAGAAGCAGTCACTTTAGTGTATATGCAGTTAAAAAAATAACTCAAATATAGAATGTAATCTCACTGAGGATATCGATTTAAAAATGGAAAGAACTTCAGAGAGAATCAGGTCGGAACTTTTGGTTTTACAAATGAGAATGGTGAGGAACAGAAACAAATTGCTTTCTCAGTATCACACAGTAAATGACTTAAGATTAGAACCCAGTACTTCCTTACCCCAAGGAAAGCTCCATCTATACCATTGTGCCTCACATTTTTGGTTTTGTATCCATTTCCTCTCCAGGTATTCCCCATTCTTGTTGTCATTGTTTTGCTAGGTCCTCAGATGGCAGCTGACTAGCATTGCCCTTGCAGAAGCTAACAAGTGTTGGGCTTCATCCATACAGGAATGAAAAATATGAACATTTATGGATAAGCATATCAGTTTAAATTACTTCTCAAGCCATTTGTGTTGAAGAGTCCTGCCTTTATGTGAACTGTGATCACCCCAAAGCCCTCACTTGAGTTCTTAATAAACAATGCAATCTGCTACATTTGAAGATGGGGCTGATTTGCATGAGAACATCATTATCTGTTGAGGAGTCAACTTCATTTCAAATGTTTGAACAAGCTCAGAGTATAATAAGTAAACATTAAAAAAATTTAATCAGCCGGTATTAGATTCTCTCAAGTAAACAAATGCCTGTTATAATAACAGGATATTATGGATATCATGCTATTTCTATCATCTGAGTTTAGTCTAATTTTGGGAAGCTCATTACTGCAAAGTGGATGGTTCATTGATTCACTCGATCAGTTGCTTTCTGAAATGAAGAGCCATCATTTTTCCTACCTTGTGTATAGTGTCTGGTTATGAACTGATAGAAGTTAACATGTTAATTAGCCAAAGCAAAGCTGTATTTATTCTTCTGACAATATACTTGAATGGGACAGAGTAGTGCCTGGCTCGTTGATTCTCATTCTGAAAGACATGTCTGAATATCCCATCAGCGGCTGCCGAAAACTTCAGGAACTTAATACCTTGGAGATCAAAATGAAATATGGGAAAACACAGACTTAATGATGACATGGGATGTATTCAGTAGAGGATAAAAGATGACAAACATCACTTGAAAGATACTTAGAAAAAAAATTACTATGTACAGAATAATTCCTCACTTTATCAATAGTGTAGTTACGGAGATGCATTTATATTTCTATAAGACACCTAAAGTATCTTTTTTAAAAGCATTCTGCTACATGATGAGTGGTGAAGGCTGCTTAAATTAAATGCACTGGGCAGGAAACCATGTTCAGGGAGAATATTTTTGGTATGCCATGTGCTTCAGGAGTGTAAAGGAAGGAAAGTTCAAAGAAAGACAAATTCTGGAATGAACAGCAGGATGTCAAATCACTAACTTGAGAAAACAGAGGGAATCTAAAAAGCAGTAAGGAACATGATTATATAAAAGTCAAACCAAATCTATAGAATGCTATAGGACCAGGAATAATCATGTGGGGATGCTTAAAGCTAATCAGTGCTTTCAAGGTGAGAAGAGATTTCATTTGAGGTTAACATCTTGATTCATCTGTAAATTCTTCAAATAAGAATGTGAATAATGTCTTGTGGGAAGCAATATAGTAAGTGAAACGATAAAAATGATTAGAATTAGTTGCGTGGAACTAGTTAAAAATTAAAACAGACAAACCTAATTCAGGCACCATTAGCTTAAATTAATCTAGTTTTGATTAGTTTAATTTTTTGATTGGATCCTACTAACTTACTTGGACATATAGTCAGACTGAGAGTTGAAATTCTGTTCTCTTTCTCTAATTGTATGTATGGTGTGATGGAGAATAGAACACAATGGAAAAATGACTGAACAACAACACTTACAGGAAAAAAATGATAACTATATCACTATGCCATGTGAGTACATACAATTTTTCCTCAAATTATAAATTAAATATATGTCATACATCATTATTTGTTTTTAAAAAATGAAGAAAAAATTGTTATCGACTATTTTGCCATCCTTTTTCTCATGGGATCCTCAAAATCATTTTATTTATCCATTTTTCCCCATTAAATTCAGATTCTATCATTAAAGACTACCTATTGATTTTTCCTGGAGACTCAAACCTTATCAATATAGTGAGTGACCAGAGTTAACTTCTTTACCAATGGTAAACTAGACATAATAACATCTCCCTTTCAGAGTTTTTATGAGGATCAAATGAGGTATGATTTTGTAAAAACCACTTAGCTCAATGCTTAAAAATTACTAGGTGTTATGTAAATGCCATTTTTGCCTTTCTTTCCCCTTCATTGACTTCTGTTACTCTTCATTGCAAAAAGTCCATTGAAATTTATAGAGCAGGACATTTGAAGACAAGTTTCATCTAATCCCTAAATTGGTCCATTAGGTTTCCTGCCCAGTGGTGAGAGTGTAGATGGATCCTCCTCTTGTTGGATTATAGTATCTCCTTGTTTCTACCTCATAGGCTTATTTTCCCCCTTGAGACAAAGATCTAGCATCATCTTCTGCATCAAGTCTTTCCTTCTCCCCTATGTACTCCTGCCCTTCCTCTCAAACTACCTTGTATTTAACTATTTCATGTATATTTTCATTGAATTACTTTATAGTTATCCTGTACCTATGTATTTGTGTACTTTTGTCTTTCCTGTTTGAATGAAAGATTCTTGAGAGTAGAGATTGTGTAAATTTTTTTGGACTATGTCTCCAGTACCTGGCAGTACCTCATCTATACTAGGTACTTAATAAATACTTGGTCATTGATTGAATAATTAATAAGAAATAAAAATTCATGTAATCACCATGACTTTGGCAAACTATATTGGACAAATATGAAAGTCCTAGAATGTTAGTCTTTGAAGGGATCTGATGAAACAGTCTTCCTTGAATCTAGTCTCAGCTCCCTATTTTTCAGAAGAGAAAACTAAGGTCTAGAGAGGTTAAATTACTTGCCCATGGTCAAAAAGTATTTAGAAGCATCACTATGACAGTCACTTTACAACTCTGAGCTCACTCATTTGTAAAATTAAGAGTCTAATATTTTCCCTGATGGATTCTCAGGGCTCCTATGAGACTTAAAGAAGATGGAAGATATGGATGAACTTGGAGAAACTTTAAAAAGTGCCTTGGTAAAAGTAGGTGGGAATAAACATGCAAGTGACAACAACGCTGTACATGAATTCTATACCTTCTTAATTCTAGATTTGCTTAAAGGTCTCAAAAAAGTCAATCAAAATTAATTATCTGGCAACTGTCTCTATTCTTAAGATGGATACCACTGTTGTAGACATTATGGAGTCATTCTGGGGTTGGTGTACTTTAAAAGAAAAATAACTACAATAGAATTGGGTTTGGGGATAATCCTAGGCTTTGGAAAAAAATGATTCTGAAAAGGGATCCTTAGATTTCACTAGCCTAGCAGAGTAGTCCATGACACACAAACATGGCTGACAACCCCTGCTCTCATATTTTACCATCATAGATTTAGGGGATTCTGAAGTCATATTAGCCAATCCCCTTATTTTACATGTGAGGAAACTGAGGCCAGGCTAGACCAAGGCAACATAGCTATAATATAGAACATGTGTCCCATGGCTCTACCACAGTGATATATCCCAATGTATCCACACTGCTTTTCATCTGAATTTGAAAGACTTTAGTGGTCATCTAACTCCTCATTTCACAAGTGAGGAATTTGAGACCAAGGGAGAGAAAGTTTCTTGTGTGAGGTCACAAAAGCTCAGAGCCAGGATGAAAATTCAAGTCTCTCCTGACACTGGAGGATTTTCTACAACACTAATGACCCCCCAGTTCTACCTCCAGTAGGCTTCTTCCTCTCTGAACCTCCTTTCCCTCCCAAAAATGGGAGTTGGAATTTGGGCTATGCTCTGGGGAAAAAAAAAAAAGTTTTTCTCTGGATTCTGTCTCAGGTCAGATGAGGTCAAGAGAGATAATGGAAGAAGCAAAGTAATCAGGTGGAGGGGAAGCATTGCCACCCCTGCCTGATGTCTACTGGGCAGCATCTTATAAGTGGTTAGAATGTTACATTTGGGGTTAGGAAGAACTGGGTTCAAGTCCACCTCTTCCACTCACTAGCTGGGTGACTCAAGTAGGGACTCTGATGTTTCTTCCTTTGTAAAGTGGGAATCATGATCATTCCTGCAGACCCTACATGGTAGGGCTGTTGAGATTTAAAAATGAGGTAATGGCTATACAGAAAGTGGAAAATATTAAAGCCTGATATACATGTCAGTTATTATTCACCAAGGGGTAGGTTATCCATGCCTAAATTGTGCCATCATGCTGTGTTCACATATAACAAAATCTATATTCCTATGTGGGGAGGCAGGAAACTGAGGTTCCTTTGAGAAAAAGGTGGAGAGGATAATGACTTTGTCATCATAACATCTGACAGTGATAATGCGCACTATACCATTTAATCTTCACAACAACCCAATGATATAGATACTACAGGAACTGTTCTCTGTTTTATAGATGAAGAAACTGAGGATCAGAGTGGGTCAGTAATGTGATCAAGGCCAACATATGGTAAGTATCACAAGTAGGATTTGTACCCCAGTCTTCCTGACTCCAAGTCCAGAACTCCTTCTACTATGTAATGGAACTGAAACTTTGTTGGCTTCCCTACCTCTATTTCTACCCTTTATCCTGCAGCTGATTGCAGTGTCTACTTTTGCCTGCTTTCTACCCAATCAGCCATCCACCCATGAGACTTAATTTCCTTTAGCTTCCATCCATATCACTTAGTAGAAAATGAAAGTAGTTTCTATTACCTTTTTAACCTTGTCAATTTTATGACAATTACCTTTCTCAAGTAGAGAATTTCCATCAGAAGATGGCAGCAAAATCTCAGAATCCATAATGTTTAGAATTCTTTAAAAAAAAAAAACAGTAATCATATTGGCTAGAATATATAAAAAAATCCATTTTACTCTTAGTTACACTGCTAATCTGTTGAAATGTTGGTTGGTATGAATAATGCAACACCATACAGAATTCTGAAGCCAGTGGGATAAGAGACACTTTATAATTTGAACATCTCCTGGCAACAATAAACAATTTATTTGATCCTTTTAAATTAGCCAGAATGGGTAGATAGTGATTTCAAAGTTTTGCTTTTTATGAGATGAATTACTTTAGACATTAACTCTTTTAAAACAAGACATCTCAAAGAAAAAAGAAATTCAATAGAAAAACATAGAAAACATATTAATATGAAATGAGGTTCATTCCCAGATCAACCTTTTTTTTAGTTTAGAGTACAGCCGAGACTGAGTTGAAAACTCATAAAATTACTCCACCATATGAAGTCAAGAATTTGAAATGAAAGAACTCTGCAATTTGAACTTTCATATTGATGCATCTTAAAGATTCAGTTGTATTCTTTTCAGATGGATCTATTTTAATATCTTCCCTTCTGTTTAACTCTAACTAAGCCAAACAGATTTAGGATAAGTTTTGTTTAGACATTTTAGACTGAAATAGCACAGCCTTTCATTTCATTTTCAATACCAAATGTTACAATATTTCAACAGAGAATATTAATGGTACATAGATAAATGAAAAAGTAACATAAAAAGATTGAAAATGTGTCTATGTTAAGGACAAGAATGGATATTCTATTAACCTGCTCTGTTGCTCTACCTGGTTGTTTCACATAAGCTGTTTTGTTGTTGGAAGGAGGATTTGTTCCACTTAAATCCCAATTGGTCACGGATCCCTGGGGACACTAGAGTCAACATTCCCTTTAAAGAGATGCCATTTTTAATTTAACATAAAGGTTTTGATGAAACTACAGGCATGCACTTACTTCAGATACCTTCCCTACACAGACTATGTGGAAGTAGTGAAAAAAAATAGAAGGAATTTATATGAGACTGGAGAAGAATTTAAACTAGCTACATTCCTGCAAGATTTGGGCAAAATTTTACCTGAGTTGTGTTGCATTGCCTTCCTTCTGATTGTAATAAAGTTGGACTGTTCTCTTCACCACATGTGGGGCAAGAAAGAAAAGAAGTTTTTTTAAAGTTAGGTTTTGAACCTTCTCTATGGGCAGTGTGGTCGGGAGGATTGATGTTCCCTTTTGTGCCTATTGTTAAACTGAGGGTTCCCAAGAGGAAATAGACTAAATAAATGTACACAGTAAATAAAATACCACTGGCTACTCTAACATTCCACCTACCAAAAAGATTTTCAGAATTACTACAGAAATCTCATGGGGTTTGATGTAAGACAGACTGATATTAAGCTACAGATATTTTGGTCTACATAGCTAAAGTCTCTGTCGCTGATCTGTCTGTAAGAAATATCCTGATTGCTTTTCTTAGTGCTTAGATGGTGGTCAAGGATCAGCCAATCTCTTTTCTTAACCTCTCTTTCTGTCTCTGTCTCTGTCTGTCTGTATGTCTGTCCCTGTCTCTCTGTCTCTGTCTGTCTCTTTGTCTCTGTTTCTCTTCCCCTCCCCCCTTCCTCCATCCTTCCCCTCCTCTCCCTGGTCCCTTATTCAGCAATAATAATTCAGTCTTAAGTTGTCACAACATTTTTTTCTACCTATTTTAGATATTTTACATGCAGGTGAGGCTGATGACCTTGGCTTCATTTTAATAAACAAGGGTCTAATTCATTAATTAAATACACATAATAGGGAACAATATGAAAATTATCTCAATTTAAATCATTTTATTTATGGAAGGACTCCTGATTATCCATATTTCCCCCTTCTTCTATTATCTTTTTTTTTCACTCAGAATAGAATTTTATTTTCCAAAATATATGTAAAAACAAATTTTAACATCAATTTAAAAAAAAAAAATTGTTCCAACCTCTCTTCCTCCTCTATTCCCACCCCCACCCACTAGAACTCAAGCATTTCAAAATAAATTATACATGAGTAGTCATGGAAAACATTCCCACATTAGCTAGGTTGTGAGAAAAAAAGTCAGAAAACTCTCAAAACTTCAGACTGAGGAATTGTCAAAGAGAAAAAACATTTTTTTAAAAAATGTGTTTCCAGGGGCAGCTAGGTGGTGCAGCGGACAGATCACCGGCCCTGGAACCAGGAGCACTCGAGCCCAAATCCGGCCCCACACACCCAGCCACATGACCCCGGGCAAGCCACCCACCCCCAATTGCCTCACCAAAAAAGAAAAAAAAAAAGAAAAGAAAAAAAAATGTGTTTCCATCTATTTCAGATACTATCACTTCTTTCTCTGTAGATGGGTTGCCATTTTCATAGTCCTTCAGGGTTATATTGGACCATTGCCTTGCTGAAAATAACCACATGCTTCCCAGCAGATCATTTTACACTATTGCTGTTATTTTGTATACAGTGCATTTCACTCTGCTTCAGTTCATGTAGGTCTTTCCAGGTTTTTCTAATAGTATCCTGTTCATCATACCCTAAATAATGTACCTTAAACTTGACAAAGACTTTTCTTCGTATTAGCCCAGCAAAGTCATCATAACTATTTCCCTCCATCCTATTCCCTTCCCATGATATTTACTTTATTTTCCATCTTCTTTTAAACTATTCCTCCTCAAAAGTATTTTACTTCTGACTGTCCCCTCCCCTACTCTGCACTCCCTTTTTTTTTCACCCTTCCTTCCTTATCCTCTTCCCCTCATACTTTCCTGTAAGGTTAAATAGATTACTCCTCCCAACTGGGTGTGAATGTTATTCCCTCCATGAGCCAACTCTTATGAGTTTAAGGTCTTTGAGCTAATTCTATGTTCCAAATTTTCTTCCTCCCTCTCTCCTCAACCCTCCCTATGAAATCAAGCAATTCAATATTTCATACTTGTGCCGTTATGCAGAACGTCTTCATCTTCCTTGAAAGTATTTTGCTTTTTACTACTCTCTCCCAGAATCTGCCCTTCCCTCCTTCCCCTCTCCCCCCCCTTATCTCCCTCCCCTCCCTCAGGGCAAAATATATTACTATACCCACTTGAGTATGTATGTTAGTCCTTCTTTGAGTCAATTCTGATGATATTAAGGTTCAATCACTCCCCAATTCCTTCCCCCTCTTCCCCTCCCCTCCATAAGCTTTTTTCTTGTTTCCTTCATATGAACAACCTCTCCCCAGACCATCTCTCCCCTTCCCCCTCCCCCAGTCTATTTCTCCTACACCTCAACCCTATTTTAAGGATGTCATTATGGGTTAGTTAGGTGGCACAGTGGACAGTGCACCAGCCCTGGACCCAGGAGGCCCCAAGCCCAAATCCGGCCCCATACATAAGACACCCCACAAAGAACAAAACATAACTTCCCTTCGTATTCAGTTCAGACCTGTGTCCTCTGTATTATCTTCCCATATAGGAATGTTAACAGTTTGATCTTTTAATATCCCTCATGAAGTCTTTTTCCTATTTATCTTTTTATGCTTCTCCAGGGTGTTGTATATGAAAGTCAAATTTTCTATTCAGTTCAGGTCTTTTCATAACAAATGCCTGAAAGTCTTCTTTCTCCTTGAAGTTCCATGTTTGCCTCTGAAAGATGATGCTTAGTTTTGCTGGGTACGTGATTTTTGGCTGTAGTCCCAGTTCCTTTGCCCTCTGGAATATCATATTCCATGCCCTCCGGTCCTTTAATGTAGAAGCTGCTAGATCTTGCTTTATCCTTATTGGAGCTCCACAGTATTTAAATTCCTTTTTTCTAGCTGCTTGCAATATTTTCTCCTTGACCTGGGAGTTCTGGAATTTGGCTATAATATTCCTGGAGGTTTTCCTTTTGGGATCTCTTTCAGGAGGTGATCGGTGGATTCTTTCAATTTCTATTTTAGCTTCTGCTTCTAGAATATCAGGGCAATTTTCCCTCACAATCTCTTGGAGGATGGTGTCTAAACTCTTGTTTTGGTCATGGTTTTCAAGTAGTCCAATGATTTTCAAATTATCTCTCCTAGATTTATTTTCTAGGTCAGCTGTTTTTCTAAGGAGATATTTCACATTGCCTTCTATTTTTTCATTCAATTGGATTTGCTTTACTGTGTCTTGGTTTCTCATAAGCTCACTAGCTTCCATTTGTTCAATCCTAATTCTTAGGCAATTATTTTCAGCAGACAGTTTTTTAATCTCCTTTTCCATTTGGCTTTTCAAACTGTTGACTTTTTTCTCATGACTCTCCTGCATTGCTCTCATTTCTCTTTCCATTCCTTCTTCTCTTTCTCTACATCTTCATTCTATCTCTCCTACTTTCTCTTCAAAGTCTCTTTTGAGAGCTTCCATGGCCTGAGACCAGTTCATATTTTTCTTGGAAGCTTTGGATGTTGGAGCTTTGACCCTATTATTATCTTCTTCTTCTGAGGATGTATTGTGGTCTACCTTTCCCCCAAAGAAGTTTTCGATGGTCTTCTGCTTTCTCTGCCTACTCATCCTGGCTTACTGTTTCTTGGCTTTTTACTCCTTAAAGTGTAGCGCTGCTTCCCGGACACACCGTTCGTGCTACAGCGTGGCCCAGGGGGTGATTGGGCTTCTTCTCAGCCTGCCTGGCTTGTGAGTAATCACAACCGCTTTCTCTTTGACCCGGAAACAGAAGTCTGATTGAACTCTGATTCTCTATGGTCGGAAGCTTGGCATGCTTTTACCCCTCCCCCACTGGGCCACCACCCCTCGATTCAGCCCACTGGTTCAGACCCAGGGCGCTTTGCCCCAACTCCGGCAGATACTGCCTCCACTTCACCCTGGCCTGCCTCCGAACCCCGTCACCAGTCCGTGATCGGAGCCTCAGAAGTTGCTGGTGCTGAAGACTCCGATGTGTTGGAGGCACTGTCCCTGGCTGGGTCCGGACCGCGCGCTGAGCTGTTCAGCCTGATCAGTAGGTGATCAGAATTGCCCTCTTTTGCAGAGAAACAGTCTCACTCTGTTCTTATGTGCACTAGGCTGTTCTGGGTTTTGATTTTTACCGCATTATTTGGGCGTGAATGGACCGGTTTATCTGGAGCTTGTGGGAGTCACAGCCTCTCCTCCGCCATCTTAGAGCCTAGCTCCACAATCTCTACTCTTAAGAAACTTCTCAAGAAACTATATCAAAATCATTACTTGTCCCAAATAATTCACATACCCATGCAGTAGATACCAGTAGCCTCTCCCTTCTTCTATTATCAATACTTCCTGTTACCTACTTCTGATTTTAAATAGATATCCCACAAATACTTTCATCAGATAAGATAGGGAAGGAAAGTACATCGTGATCTTTATGTCATTGCAAGTTACCTTATTGCTAATTATGAGTCACCATGTTGTAGGGGATAGGATACTGAATTGGAAGTCAGAAAGACCTGGGTTTAAATCCTACCTTTGACATTTATTAGTTGTGCAAACTTGGACAAGTAGCTAAATAACACAGAAACACTTTTTCTTAATCTGTAAAATCAGAGGGTTGAGTTAGGCAGCTCCTAAGTTCTCTTTAAAATCTAAAATTATGTTCCTATGATCACTGTGTATCTTAAAAGGGAGGAGGTACCTATAATGCTAGAGGACCAGTATGTTAAACATATGAAGTTTAAAATTGTTCAAAAAGGAATCACCTTTCAAAAAGCAGCCTGGGTAGAAAACAAAATAACAACAACAAATCCTCTGGTTTCTTCCTGCACAATGCAAGCCTGGTAAGATATGCAAGCTAAAGAATTAATAAACAAACCAACTGAATACGAAAGAACCATTAAGGTTACCCTGAGCCCAGAATTCTGAGCTAAGAGATGCTGATAGGAGGAAGCTACAAATTAAGAATGACAGAATCCAACTGTCAGTGGGTAGAGAGGGAATCCTTACCTCAGAAAGGCAATAGGCAAATGCCAGATACTTTCTGAGTCAGAAAAGAGATAGAAATGAGAACTGAAAAACTAGGCAATGGAATGACTAAGAGGCAGGTGTAATGATTGGAATGAATGATGCCACCTGCTGGATAGCTACTATAGGAAAGCTCTGCCATGAAGAAAAGGCACCTGAGGGCAAGCCATGTGGCTTTTATTTGGCGTCAGGAAGTGAAGTTTGCTTGTGGGAGGAAAAAGGAGCAAGGCTGGTACTCTCACTCTCTTTTGTGAGGACTAGCATTTTAGCTCCTTACACAGGTGACCAAGGCACTTTGTACCAGAGAACAAAGTGGTAAATGGGGACTTTTTTTTCTCCTTTTGGCCTGCCATCATTTTACCCTCTGGTCCTTTCTTGACAATATTCCATGAAAACTACCACCTCCATTCTTGTACCCATCCCTGGGCCACCACTCACCACTACTCTTTTCTTGTTACCAAGTACTCCTCTCTTAGCTTGGACTTTCCCCTATCATTATACCTTTTGGCATATTCCTTTGTGAAAACTCATCCATGACAATCCAGTAAATGACATTTGGACACTAATGACCAACCAGTAGCCAACATTGGGGTTGGGGGCCAGAGGAGGTGGCAGCACACAGAAATGAGAACTTTGGCTGATAGTGGCAGTGAGTAGTCATGTTTAACCCCTCAGGGACACCTAGAGCCATTTGGACATAGGTAGCATAGCTGGCCTCACTGTGAGAGCCAATGGTAGGTGAGTAAATAAATAATGATACTTTGAGAATCAGATAGAATTCCAAGGGATTTGTTAATGTCCCCAAGGCATTTAACCTTTTTTGGTTTTGGTGGGGGGAAATCACCTTGGATATATTTTCTGCTTCCTTTACCCATACTTCAGGAACAATAATAGTTCACAATGTGACAATTTTAGAGTGAAGATGCTCCCTGACCATAATGAATTGGTCATTAGTGAAAAAGTCCATTTATTACAGGAAATAGAGCAGAGGCAGATGTCCACAGATTTTATAATGCTTCATTCTTTGTCACAGATTCTGGATCTTTCAGAGTAGTTAGTTAGCTAGCTATTTTTATACTTACAACTCCACTGGCAATACAGCCACAGTTATCCCCACTGTTCTGATTGATGTAGGGTAGGGAAGAGGTAGAGGCTCAGAGTATAGTCTTACCCCAATCACAAGAGAGGTAGCTCTGACATCATGTGCAGACTATTTTCCCAATGTACTCTTCTAGAGCCCTGAGCCCATGGGATTTGGTTGGAAAGCATGATGTAGGAGAGGAGGGAAAACTCACTAGGGAAAGAATTGAAGGCAAGACACAGCACTGCCTATGGAAAGGAAGATGTACCCCCTTTGTAGACAGCTGAGCAGTGAAGTGGATCAAGTCTGGCAGGGGGTGTGAGGAAGACCTCAGTCAGAATCTTTAGACTTGTACTAGTGGTGTGAACTGGGGCAAATAATTTCACCAATGCCTGGCTTATTTCCTCCATCTGTAAAACAGAGGAACTAGTAGCAACTATTTCTAGGCATAATGTGAGAATGTGATGAGGAAGTGTTTGCAAAGTGCTTTATAAATTATCTGTGTTTATCAAATGGATAGTCATTAGGGAAGTATCTTTACCATCAAATATTGATTTTTCAAATTCTGAGATTTTATATATATATATATGTATATGTATATGTATATGTATATGTATATGTATATGTATATGTATATGTATATGTATATGTATATGTATATGTATATGTATATGTATATGTATATGTATATGTATATGTATATGTATATATTTATATATGCATGTAATCCTCATTCTTCACATTCACAGTAATAAAACACTAGCACTTTCAGCTAAAAAAAAAGTATCTTTAAGCATGTCCTATGGGTCAGACAATGTTCATAATGTATCATATTGTTTGTGTGTTGTAACAATTGGAATGACACCACCTGCTGGAGACTTACTGTAGAAAAGCTCTGCCATGAGGTGAAGGTCTCTGAGGGCCAGACCATGCGTCTTTTCTTTGGTGTCAGGAAGTGATGTTTGCTTGTGGGAGGAAGAAGGGGGAGGCTGGCACTCTGATTCTCTCTCTTTCGTGTGGACCCTGGTGGAGAAGGGAACTGGGAATGCTCTCTCCCTTTAATAGATAGAGGAATCTAGGCCTTTCTCTCTCTCTTTACAAAATTCTTATTCTCCTTAATAAATGCTTGAAAGTCTAACTCTTGCTAAATCTTATAATTTATTGGCGACCACTCGTTAGATATTTTAGACAGACTAGCTAGAATTTTAGCCTTAACAGTGTATATATATATGCATGCATGTATACATGCACATACCCATGTTTATTAAGCAGTCAAAACTCATTTGTATTTTCTACTTAGAAATATTTTTACTTTATTTCACATAGTTCTACCTAAAGATGAAAAGACCAACAAATAGTAATAGATTTTTCAGGATATCTGAATTTGAATCCTAGTTACTTGGTACCTGTTTGATTTAAAGCAATTGACAGCCTTACCCTGGATCTTAGCTTCCTCATTTCTTAAATGAAGCGGTTGAACTAGAACATCTCCCAGATATGTAAGGCTAGGTACCATGCAGAGGACTTGAGCTCAAACCTTTTATATCATCTCTCTCTCATCTATCTATTTATCTATCATCATCTATTCATCCATCCATTTATCTTTCATCTATCTTTTTATCTGTCATCTGGGTATATATACATACATAATTCAATCTATTCTAAATATTGTGATGTATAGATCAATATATAATATTCATGTGTGTATAATATGCATTCATTTAATTCAATATTTTCTATATATTGAGATAGAGAGGATTTGAGACCAGGTCTGCATCCTAATCCAAGAATCCAAGATACCTCCCCCCCTTACCCCCCCCCCACACACACACACATATGCCTTCTCTGGGCTTCAGTTTCCACATCTTAAAAATGAGAAGTTTAGGATAGATGACCTTATTATCTCATTCAGTTCTAAATCTGTTGTGGCAGTGACACGTATGGTAGTGAGAGGACTGTTCAGTCATTTCTACTTGCATTGCACTAACTGACTTACTTCCCTTTATAAACATTCTTTCTTTGCCCTGGGAAATTGTAAAAAGGAGATCTAAAATCTTCTCCATTTTTTAAAAAGTCTTAGCCCTCAGCCAAAGACAGTGCTCTGTAAAACAACTACTTGTTAAATCAACTCCTGCCAAATACTTGGAGAATATTAGAAGTGAGACTTTTAGAACACGTCTGCCTTGATAGTTTTTACTTTGGAAGGAGATAGTACAGAAATCAGCCATAATTTGGGAGTGTCTGGCCGTTTCAGAAACTAAGAGTCAGGAAGTCATCATGCTTGCTAAAATATTCTGAGAAAAGTCTTCAGTCCAGTATACATTCAGAACAAGGCTGAGATTTTAAAGCAAGATATGCTCAGGAAATGTTAACTAGTAAGCATCTGGAAGTGATCTGGAACCCAACCAATCAACCAATTGGTGAATGAACAATCAACTATCATATTCCAGGCACAGATCAAGGATCTGAGGATATAAAAAGAAAAGATGAAGTAGTCTCTGCCACCTAGCAGCTAAGTGGGATAGTGGATAGAGTGCAGGCCCAGAAGTCAAGAAGACCTGATTTTAAATGCAGCCTCAGATACTTACTAACTGTGTGACCCTGGGAAAGTCACTTAACCTCTGTTTGCCTTAGTTCACTGGAGAAGGAAATTGCAAACCACTCCAGTATCTTTACCAAGAAAACCCTGTGGATCCTAACGTCCAGAAGAGTGGGGCATGACTGAATGACTGAACAATGACACCTCCCTGAAAAGGTAGACATTCTGTTAATAAAATTATTTCTCTTTAAATTTTATAATGTGAACAAAAAGGTGGCACAGTGGATACATTGCTCAGCCTGGACTCAGGAAGACATCTTCCTGGGTTCAAATCTGGCCTCCGACTAGCCCTTTGACTCTAGACACGTCACTTAACCCAGGTTGCCTCACTTTCCTCATCTGTCAAAAGAGCTGGAGAAGGAAATGGCAAGCCATTTCAGTATTTTTGCCAAGAAAACCCCCAATGAGGTCATGAAGAATCAGATACAACTTAAATGACTAAGCAACAACAACCGCAAGAAATGTATTACCAAAGAATTCACAGCCCAATTTCTTCTAATTCCAAGCAAAGTACTGTATCTTTTGCAATAGAATGCCTCTAACTTATTACCCTAGTTACCCTGACCCTTTTCTCAACACATCACTTAAACATGTGAGTAAAATTATTGTTTTCTTAGTAAGTCCTCTCTTATTTATGCAAAATCAAACCAATTAATTCATGCAGGTTACTTCCACTTTAGTCCTAACACTGGTCAGCAGCTGGGTTTTATCATTACTTTTCTTTTTTTTTTTTAAAGCTACATTCCTATTTATTATTCCAATTTTTAAGGAACTGCACAAAGTATGCCATCACTTGTTTCCACAAATAATCTATGAGAAACTTATAGTTTTGGGAAACTCTTGTAATGCAGGATTTCAAGTGTCAGTTTATGGAAATTGACTTCTTTCAGAATATAATAGATTCGTTTTGTTCCTTGGCTATGGATCTGAGTTCATTTCTTTTTCTCTGTAGGGAGCAGATTGTTTTTATAATGTTAAAACTAAAAATTTCTTGGTTTGAAAAAAAAAGGGGGGGGGGAAGAGCTCAGAGTCCAGCTCTATATTAAACCCAAACCAACAACCTGATTTTCATCTTCTTCCAGTGGAGTCAGCTTTGTGGGTTTTATGATCATCTCATCAAGTCACATCCAACTGAACATACTTCTTAACCATATCTACCCATGAATGCTTAACTGTCCTCCTCAATGCCCACCCTTGCTTTAGAGTGGCAGACTATCAAAGTATATGAGAATTTATTTTTGAAGGTCTAATCAGATTCCTGTAGAATTTCCCTACCATGCTCATTTTCTTGCCCAGATGTTGTTTCATAGGCAACTATTATTTCCTCGCTGTTTTTTGCAAATACTTATGAAAGCACTGAAAAATAACTTGATCAGATAACTCTTAAAGTGATGTTTTATAATGCTTTTATACATAAGAAAACTGACCCCCCCCCTTTCTCCATATAGGAGCTATGAGCTGTAATTTTCTTTAGCTGTGATGTCCTTTTTGTCTGCTGATTTCATTGGTAGAGAAAATGTTAAGATTGAAATGATTCAATTCCTTCAATGGTATGTCCACTCATTAATAATCAGACAGATTATATTCCATTTTGAATACCAACAACTCTGTAAATGTTAATAGTCTGAAAATTGTCTGATTCATAGCATTATATTTTTCCTTCTCTTCTTTTTTCCATCCTCCCATCATGAAGGCAAAAGGAAGAAGGGAGCCTTGTGGGATCAAAACACAGAATGAGATAGATATTTTCAGAAAGAAACAAAGCATAAATTGGTTTCAATTGCCTATGCATGCTTTCTATAAGCACTTTTTTATCTTCTCCCCTACCCCACTGCTCTTCCCCCCCACACACAAAAAAAGATAGAAAAAGGAGAGGGCTTCAAGAAATGTCCATTTTATTTGGTTTTTGTTATGTTCAGAATAGAATCAAAGAAAGAAAGAGGAGCAAAACTCAGATTAATTTTTATGAGCAGCTATGGCCCAAGGAATAAATGATGGAAATATATTCCTTCTTCTAGATACAGAATTTAGAAATATATATATCATGAGCTGTCTGATGTCATAGTTTTGTTAAATAATGATTTGATGAAACAGGATGGTACATGGGCAAAGTTTTTGATAAAATGTGTCATAATCTTGTAGTGATATCAGAAAGACTACTAATACAACTACATGTAGTAGTTCTATTAGACTATATAATATATGATATTGTATATGTATAATATATATAATTATATAACAATATATAATATAACTAATTATATGTTATAAAATTAGAAATAATTAGTTGAATTAAATTTTTGTTGGATTGATAGATTAAAAAGCAGTTAGGTACTCAGTGCTGACCTGGTAAATATCTTCAGTGAAGCCTAATGATTTATGCTTGACCCATTGTCCTGAGAACAGTGCAGTCTAACAATACCATCTACATCAGGAGCCAACCATAAGCAAGACATACAGAGGTACACAGATTCAAGAATCTAAGCAGTCCACTAGAAAGCTCCACTAGAAATATATAAGAAGCAGCTCAAAAGTGAAATGGATAGTGTGCTGAATTTGAAGTTAGAAAGACATAAGTTCAAATACTGCTTCAGATATTTAACTGGTTGTATGACCCTAAATAAGTTATTTGATCTCTCTCAGTCTCAGTTTCCTCACCTTATTTACTATCTGTGTCACTCTGGGCAAGTCACTTAACCCCAATGGCCTTAAAAACATCTGGGGCCATCTCCAGTCATCTTGATGTATATCTTGCCATTGAACTCAGATGGCTCTGAAGGAGAGAGTGAGGCTGGTGACTTTGCACAGCCCTCCTTCACTTAAATCCAATCAGTACAAGTCATGACAAAACCCCAATGTAATGGTCCTCTTCAAGAAGGGAAGGATAAACAACAACAACAAGGCTTCATATGAAGTGTTTTGTTTAGTTACAAGCTCCATAGTTTAAGAGAGGTAATGATAAACTGGAGAGTGTCCTCAGCAGGACAATCAGACTCTTAACAGGCCTTGAATTCAACTCACATTAAGCTATGTTGAAGGAGGTGAAGATATTTGGTCTGGAGAGAAGAATATGATTGAAAATGGCAGCTCACCTTGGATATATTGTGGGTTTTTATGTGGGTAAGAAATTTGATTTTTTCAGCTTGACTTCAAAACATAAAATCAGAAATAATGTGTAGAAGTTGTAGAGGTAATTTAGGCTTGATGTCTGGAAAACCTTCTTAATAATTAGAGATATCCAAAGGGAGAAATGGGACCACCCTTGTAGTTCTTCAAATAGGGGCTGTATAACACTATGTTAGTGTATCAGGCTATACTTTTGTGAGGATTTCTATCTATCTATCTATCTATCTATCTATCTATCTATCTATCTATCTATCTATCTATCCATTCACCAATCCATCCATTCACGGCTATCTACACACATACACATACAAACACATATATGTATATACACATATATGTATATATATACATATATATGTTGGGCTTTCTCTAATAACTTGTTGCTGTGACTAAAAAAGATCATGGATTTTATTTCAGTGATTTAAAAAAAATCTAGGAACCTTTTTCTTTAGCAATGTATGGTATGCTAATTGCTCCCCAAAATCACTTTTAAACATGGTGCTCACCTTGTTTACATGACTGCTGGAATTGTTAAAACAACAGTGTGAAATTATCCTGCATCTGAGATACTTGGTGTGTGTCATTGTGCGTGTATGTTTTGTTTTTTACAATCTAATTTAATACAATGCAACTGAACTATTAAATTAATCATTCTATGTTTAAAGGGTAAAATTTGCATTGCAATGACCAGTGAGTCATAACCAATAATGTACTTTTTATTACTTTTAGGGTAAGGGATTATGTTAGCAGATGTTGCATTATGAATGAAAACATGAGACACGTGTTTATGAGTGAACTAGTAGGATACTGTATAATTTTCATATTTTGAAAATAATATCCCTTTAAAACCTTCTAAGAAAATTGGGAAGCATATATATTTTTAAGTCTCTGATTTACATAAAGAAACATTTAAATTACTACCTGCCCATTATTCCCTAAACGTCCAGAAACCTATAATTCTGAAATGAACAATTAACATATGAGAAATTTAGTGGTTATCCTTTCTACAAGTAGCAGAAAAAGAACCATGAAAATAAACAATACAATCTCAAATAGTGAAATGCTTAAAAGCCTTCAAAATCTCATCAATGTGGACATTCTTGATAATAGTACAAACCACAGATTATATCATGTAATTCGTATCCATGCACTGCCACAATTTTTCACTGGGCTTCTCCCCAAGGTAGTGGATTTGTTCATGGACTTCTCTTGAAAGTGCAAAGCTTCCAGTAAAGCACAAAACTTTATCTGTTACTTTTACCATATGACTGGCCTATTGTCCTTTAGTTCAAATGTTTGGACTTCATTCATTTACTCTACTTTTCTCATATAATTCCTTGTTTTTAATAGATTGAAAGTTGCTCAGGCCTACCATATCATTCTGCATTGGCCTTTGAGTGATCTCCAATTTCCTTTCTTCAGGAATTACAATGGGCCATGACTCATTGTCATAACAGTTCTATTACAATTACTTTTAAAAGCACTAACATTGGGGAATTCAACCATAACACAGCACTACAAAACTACTGCTTAAATTTTTTACATATAATTTATTTTGTTTGTTTTGTTTGTTCGTTTGTTTCTGTTTCTGTTTTTTGGTTTTTTTGGTTTTTTGCAGGGCAATGAGGGTTAAGTGACTTGCCCAGGGTCACACAGCTAGTAAGTGTCAAGTGTCTGAGGCTGGATTTGAACTCAGGTACTCCTGAATCCAGGGCTGGTGCTTTACCACTGCACCATCTAACTGCCCCCTCATATAACTTATTTTGTATTACTATAAATTACCTTTACCCTGAAATGAAATAAATGTTTACTTCTGGATCTGAATTAATTTATCCTTTGGTTTGGAGAAAGAATAACAGTTTGTGTCCTTTCCCCTGTTTGAACTTATTAAAAATGAGAATGATCATTTGTATCAAAACATATTAATTCATTAATTTAACTAATAATTCTAGGGGCACCTATGATTCTTTGGCACTCTCTAGATTCTGTGTGCAATACATATTTTTAAAATTCAAATGTACCCTTATGCTCTAATAAAAGAGTTTAATTTGTAATATTTTAAGGATTCGTGATTTCATTGTACTTTTTCCTCACATACAGATTACAACTTGTCTACACTTTGGATTATTTCCTCGTGGTGAGTTAGAAAGGTGCTTACAATGTTCTGAAGCATAACAATCTATACTTAGCGAACTCTTCTTAACCTAGTTCAATGGATCCAAAATCTCACTGAATTTCATACTTCCTCCAATTGTGCATCTTGCAACTCTCTCCCACTTCTCACCTTGTATCATTCTTAGCCCTAATCCATCATCATAACTAGTCCAGAGAGGCTCCTACCAAATTCCCTTTCTATGGATCTCTTGACATTGAATAGATGCATGACGATTGATTGCATGGATGCCAATGGACCATCCCTACTATTCACTATGTAACCATTCCATTCCCTTTGCTTTCCCTACTCTTCTACCTCTGCTGCTATCTTTTATACCACATTTGCTGCACAGGTCCTTACAGATAATTTCTCTACATACTTAACCACCATGCCTTTTCTATTGCATGTTAACATGACCCTAAACTTTAATTCTTCTGAGGCTGTGGCATTATCTCATACTGATGGATGACTTCCCTGGAAGAATTTTCTTATGATATATACTAGACAGAACACTGGAATTATAGTCTAAGGGACTGAGTTCCAATCTCAGCTCTTCTACATTGAACATATATGATCTTGGAATACTTGCTTCATTTTTTTTTTACTTCAGTCTCTGCATCTGTAAAAGGACAGACTTGAACTGAAGTCCCTTCAAGTTCTAAATCAATGGTTCTAGAAAGTGAAGATTTGAAGAAAACCACATAAAATACAAAGTGTTTTAGGAGTTTTTTTTATGCACAGAAGTTGAAAGGTCAGCCATGAGTCCTGTTTTGTAGTTGTAATTAAAATACATATTTATATAATGAAAAGTGAAGTCAGTGAGAATACACTTAGAAATAAATATTAACAAGGACTAGAAATCTTTGAAGAATTTATATTAGTGATTTGAATTATGTCATTATATAAGATGTATATATATATATATATATATGTATGTGTATGTGTATGTGTGTATATATTCCCTCATAAAGACTCTGTAATATGTGCATTGTATGGGAAACTCATTTTCTGATGATGAGAATTAAAGTAGCATATGAAACTTAGCAGTTTTAATTTTTTTCTTTAATGTTAATGCAAAATTGGAGATTGATGGATCATGGTATGGTACATGTGTTGAACACATAAAGTAATAACTAAGTAAATTAGGTAGAACTCATTAGAAGAAGCCCTTTTAGCCAGATAAGCCTGGGTTTATTAAGGTAAGCACACACATTCACAGAAACACACACATGCACCACAGATGACTTATATAAAGTCTTGAATATTCAAAAGCAAAAAGACTTTGAATTGTAACAGGGAAATTATTTAAAAAAATGAAATACCTAACCATTTCTTTTAGCATCAAAAGTTATATGGAAGTTAGGTTAAAGTATAATCCAAGCCAAGAAGCAAATGCTAAAATATTTTAATTAGTGGTTCTTTGGTTTAATAAATGAGTTTGAGATATTAAAATTTTAAGCCTAATGGCACTTCATGATTAGAAACTGCTCTTCATTTCTATTGTTTGCACAAGAGTTTTACTGCTGCTGTGGCCTGACTCATGTAGGACTGTTTAACTCAAAATGTGCTGAAACATTCCTTGGGATGGGGCTGGGAGGAGGAGGGGGGGGCAGGATTTCTGCTGTCCATTGTACTGGAAGGAGATTCACATGAGTCATTCTCTTACTTTGGATAAGGTAACACTGCCAGTGTTGAGGTTTTTTATACTCAAAAGAAAGAATGATTGCCAGAGTAATTTCAGGAATTATGTGATTTAAAGGGAAATCTGTCTCCTTCCACTCAGTCATCTTTCTCCATTTGCAGAGCAGAGAAACCCTCAGCCATTAACTCAGACTTTTTGATTTGTATGATTTTTACCAGGCGTGTAGTAAAAAATAAAATAAAAACAAAAACAAAAAACAAAGAAAAAAAGCCAATTGAATAGCTAATGTTAAATATGGAGAGGCTACAGTATTAGCTTTTAATAAATGTTAGTGACTGGGTTACATCGTAGCATGCTATTATTGTCTCTCCAAGAATTGTTAACCATTTAACAGAAGGCCTTTTTACATATAACGATGGGTTCATCGTTCCTTGTGTGGGTTGTTCCTTCCAACTCATGTCTTCGTGCCAGTGTCTTCTCCATCCTGAATAAATCTCCATGGATTCATTCTGTTCCCACTTACTATCATCCTATATCTTCTAATGTTGGAAGTTAAACTTTCTGAAAAGATCATTTATAATATTGACTCCACTTTCCCCTCACAGGCTTCTGACCTAATCCCTCCAAAAAAACTGTTTTCTTCAGTTACCAGAGATCTCGTTGTTGCCAAATCCAAGGATCTTTTCTCAACCTTCATTCCACCTGACTCTTTGCAGTCTTTCATGCTGGTGATCTTGCTCTCTTCCTTGATATTCTCTTCTCTCTAGGACGTGACTCATTCTTGGTCTTCCTACCTGTCTGACTGCTCCTTCTCTGGCTCATTTATTGGACTCTCTTGCCCTCTAACTGTAGGTATCCAGGGTTCTGTCCTGGGCCTTAATTTTCTTTATTTTCTATAACACTTCACTTGGTGATCTCAACAACTTCCATGGATTTAGTTACCATCTCTATACTGATGATTCTTTCTTTTAATTTTATTTTTTCTAAAATTGTATTTATTTATTTATTTATTTATTTATTCATTCATTCATTAGTTTATTTGTTGACTTGTTCATTCATTCATCTATCTATCTATCTATCTATCTATCTATCTATCTATCTATCTATCTATCTATCTATCTATCTATCTATCTATCTATCTATCTCTTTCAGGGCAATAAGGGTTAAGTGACTTGCCCAGGGTCACACAGCTAGTAAGTGTCAAGTGTCTGAGGCCAGATTGGAACTCAGGCCCTCCTGAATGCATGGCCGGTACTTTATCCTCTGTACTACCTACCTGCCCCCTGATGATTTTTTAATCTAACAATCCTGACCTGAACTCTCTGATGAATGCCAATCTCATGTCTACAACTGCCTTCCAGACATCTTACACTCAATATGTCCAAAAAATAACTTGTTTTCTTTTCCTACCCCCTGTTCCTTTCCTATTACCTTAGAAGGTAACATCATCCTCCCAGTCCCTCAGGCTCACAACTTGGATGCCATCCTGGATTCCTCACTCTCTCTCTCCCTTCCATATGCAATCTATTGCCAAAACCTGTTGATTTCACCTTTGTGATATCTCTGGACTATGTCCCCTCCTCTCCTCTTACATTACCACCATTCTACTTAAGGTCCTCACTACCTCATGTATAGATAACTATAATCCCCTCTAGCAGATCTGCCTACCTCAGGCCTCTCCCCACTCCAATTCATCCTCCATTCAGCCACCAGAGTGATTTTTTTAAAGTTCTAGTCCAATCATATAACAACCTCTCCCCTATTCAGTAAAGTCTAGTGGCTTCAGGATTAAATACAAAATAGTCTTTCTGGCATTCAAAGCCCTTTATAATGTAGCCTCCTCTTACCTTGCCAGACTTTTTTTTATTTTCTTTTGCAGGGCAATGACTTGCCTAGGGTCAAACAGCTAATAAGTGTCAAATGTCCGAGACCAGATTTGAACTCAGGTCCTCCTGAATCCAAGGCCAATGCTTTATCCACTGCACCACATAGCTGCCCCCAACCTTACCAGACTTTTTACACCTCAGTCCCTACCCCATATTCTTTGATCCAGTGATATTAGCCTTTTGGCTGCTCAACAAATAATAATATAACTATCAACTACAGGCATTTCTTCTGGCTTTCCCTCATGTCTGGAATAATCTCTCTCCTTAACTCTTGTCTATTGACTTCCCTGGATTTCTTTAGCTTTTCACTACAATCACATCTGTTACAGGAAGCCATTCCTAACCACCTCTCCCCAGCCCTTTTATTCTAGTGTCTCCCTCCTGTTAACCACTTCCCATGTGTGAGAGCTGGAATAACGCCACCTGATGGGAGGAATATTTTGTGAGCTCTGGCCTGAGGACAAGCCAGTTTGCCTTGGTGTTAGGAAGTGACGCTTGCTTGTGGGTACTGTCAATCAAAGCTATCAGCCAATTAGCTTGGAGCTCTGTGTGTGTGTGTGTGTGTGTGTGTGTGTGTGTGTGTGTGTGTGAGTGTATGCCCCTTTTTCCAGTTTCACAAGAGGCTTCTGGGAATAAGAAGGGGTGAGGCTCTTTCTTTCACCCGGGACCCCAACTTGGCTAGAGCAGAGATGCTGGCTCCCTTAGATAGATAGATGAAGGAACCTTGGCCTCTTTCTCTCTCTTCACCAAATTCTTTTGCTCCTTAATAAATACTTGAAAGTCTAAACTCTTGCTAAAGTATAAACCACTCATTAGATATTTAGACAGTTTAGCTAGAATTTTAGCCCATTACAGATAGCAACTCTTCACATAAATTCTGTACATAGCTTCTTTTGTTTATATTTGGTCACAAGTTTTCTCTTCCATTAAATCATAAGCTCTCTGAGATCAGGAACTCTCTTTTGCCGTTTTTGGTTTATCCAGCTCTTGGCACAATATCCGGCACATTTTTCTGGACTCTGGAGGAATAAGTACAGAGGATGGAAAAATTTTACCCCAATGAGGGAAAAAATGAGGGGCTCTCCATGTTTTGGCTTATTATGACACCACCCCAGTGCCCTGGAAATAGTCTCTTAAAGCTTGTTTTGGCTTATTTCTCAGGTCACCCCAAAAGGGAACAATAGGGACCCCTCAATGTACAAAATTGATCCCATATATTCCAAACACAAAAAGAAATCCTTGAAACACAAAGATTCATCACTTTGCTTTAAGAAATACCTATAGTGTGAGAAGCAGTTCATAAACCCCGTTATATTCCCTTGATAAATTCAGTCTTAAGTCAATAGAATATTAGATATTTTAGGACTTGTGGCTAGACATTCACTTTGACCTTGTCTCTGCACTTAATGCTTATTGACTGGCCACTTAACTCTTGCTGAATTTATCAGTGATTTTAGCCAGCTTCTACCCCCAAAACTGGAGGGGGGTGGAGATTAGGACTCACATTTAGATTTTAAACAACACACTTCTCATCACTAACAGCCTAGTGGGTAAGTGACGAATTATTTTGACAAGTCCAACTCATAAAAAAACTTTCTACTACAAGATGGACAGGCAGTGACCTTCATCCCTTGAGGAAGTTCTCCTGCTATTGAAATCATGGATTCTACAAAGTGAGAAGTTTGGAGGAGAAAAAAAAAAAGGACTTGAATCAGGTTATATTTATTGGGTACTGTCAACCAGAAGAATGGTTTGATTAGAAGCTATTCTAGAAAATGTAAATAAAAGAAATGACCTCAACAAATAGGGAGCAACTGGTTACCAACAGCAGAATCCATGATGAATCTACCATTTACTGGCAGTGTGCTTATCAACTAGAGAAAAGTTTAAAACCAAACTGAAATTTGAATAAATGATAAAGATGAAATAACAAAAGGTGTACAGCCAATGAAGCTCCAAAATGTCAAATTGAAATAGGCTGCATGAAGGGAGTGGAATAGAAAACCCAATAAAGTTAATGCAGCATGTGATCAGAAAAGGAGGTGAGCCCTTGTGTAGGAAGAGGTAGAGATAAAAGATAGCCCAGCTGCTGTGCTGGCATTTATTGTAAGATATAATGGGCCCCAACCAGAGGAGACTAATCTAGACTGATTCAATTAAGTGAGAGTGACTGATTCTGCTGATTAACTCACTTAAAATTTACTTGATTAGAACCACACCTGCCTGGCTCCAAAGAGGGAGTGTTCTCAGAGGCCATGGACTAAGGCATCAACACAAGATCACCCTCAAGTCTAGTGAACCTAATGGATTTAGATGATGCTAACCATTCAGCTTGAAGCAGTGTATAAGGACCACCTCTCCTCTGGACCTATAAAAAGCTTCCACACATAGTTTGCTTGGGGAGTTCATGGCTGAAGCAGGCTCATGGTGGAGGACTTGAGGAAGAACTGGAGCTCTATACTAGATAGGCCTTTTCTTAACTTTCTGAACTCCATGTGTTCTCTTTTTACTAATACCTAATATGCTTTAATAAATGCTTAATACCCAAAGACTGGTGCTAAAGCTTCTAATTTAAGGTGACCACACACTTAGTTTTAAATGTCACATCATGAAGTGTGCAATGATCAAGGGTAAGACATTTGGATGTTAGGCAGAATCCCTCTAGCACATACAATGTATAAGACAACATGGATGAGAGTAGCACATGACTAAAAGGGACAGTGATATATTGAAAGTTGCACTGGTAGAAGGAATTTTCTAATTGAAGGGATCCCACATCCATTTAAGTTGGTTAAATTACTACTTAATCATTGACTCTCAAATCTCTTTCCTAGGTCCTGTTCTCTTCTCTGTTTAGACTTTTCCATTGGGTGATCTCAGAAATCCATGGATTTCATTGTTATTCATTTACAGAGGATTCTTTCCTAGGCTTTGTCCTGAGCTATAGTTTCACAAGACCAAATGCCTATTGGACACTTTGAAAGGGTTGTCTAATAGGTATCACATGTTCAGCAGGTCCAAAACAGTACTCACTACTGTATATTTTTACCTCATATCAACTTGAGTCCTGCACCTGGGGAGTCAGCAAGATCTGAGTTCAAACCCAGTCTCTGTCTGACCCTGGAAAAGTATTTTCACCTCTTCCTGACTCATTTCCTCAGTTATGAAATACAATAAGAAT